>NC_142005.1:8454545-8645795 GCF_049901715.1 Pseudonaja textilis
CCTTTTAACAACTGGGGCAGGAAAGATTGTAAAACGGGACGTGGGGAGAGAGAGAGAGAGAGAGAAAAAACTCACTGGTCTCACTTAGCGACAGAAATTTCAGGGTCCGTTTTTTGGTCAGAAGTCGAGAACTACCTGTAACAGACCACTCCTAATGGCGGCTTTCATTCCCCACCTTCCCCAGAGCCTTTTGAGGATGCCTTGCGGGCACCCCCGCCGCCCCCTACTCCTCCCTCCCACCCGCCAGCTACCATGGAGGAGCAACTCCGGCGAGAACCGTGGTACCACGGTCAGATGAGCCGCAAAGAATCGGAGAAGCTGTTGCAAGCCAACGGGGATTTCCTGGTGCGGGAAAGCACCACCACGCCGGGCCAGTATGTGCTCACCGGGTTGCAGGGTGGACACCCTAAGCACCTACTTCTCGTCGATCCGGAGGGAGTGGTAAGTGGGCGGTATTTTGGGGATAAAATCTGTTTTGTCAGCGGATAAAATAGAAGGAAAAAAGAAAAATGGGCAATTGAGGGAAGGAAAAAGAAAGAGGAGGGGAGGAAAATACGAGGGATTAAAGAAAAAAAAAGTGTTGACTCCCCACGCTTTTTAGCAGAGCACAAGATAGCATTACAATCTCAACTTTTTTTATTTAGTCTACTTATTGTCACTGCACCTCGTGCCACAAAATCAAACACCCTCTTCAGTGCACATCATGACCATGAAAATAAAACACAAATACACATCCTTCACATTCTATGCACTTGAGTTGAAAATCCCTGATATTGCTGTTAATATCGCACTACCCAGTAGAATTCAACAGAGCTACTGCCCTGAATAGAAGCTGTTTTTCAGCCTATTCGTCCTTGTTTTTATTATTATCCTGTACTGTCTTCCAGATGGTAATAGTTTTTTTTTAAAAAAAGGGATTCCCAGGTTGAGATGGATCTTTGAGAATGTTTTGAACTTGCTTAAGGCAGCGAGAGCTCTAAAGCTCTTCCAAAGAGGGGAGAGGGCAACCCAGGATCTTCTGGCCAATGATGTTAACCCTCTGGAGGGCTGTCCTATCTGCCCCTGTGCAATTGGCAAACCACATACAGGTGCAGGAAGTTAAAATACTCTCTGGTGCAGTGGTAGAAGGTCACCAGCTGTCTTCCATTCAGTTGTTGTTTTCTGAGAAGTCTCAGGTAGTATCACCTCTGCTGGGCCCTTTTGACCAGGTGCAATATGAGCACCCCATGTCAGGTCCTCTTTTATGGTAACAAAAATTACCACAATGTGTTGTGCTGTGCTCACCACCCTCTGTAAAATGTCCTTCTATCCACGGCTGTCAAGCCAGCGTACCACACCTTCATGCAATCTGGGAGGACGCTTTCTATTGTGGAAATTTGTATATATATATGCGTGTGTTTCCCATCCAGGTTCGGACAAAGGATCATCGCTTTGAAAGCGTCAGCCATTTGATCAGCCACCACATGGACAATCGGCTGCCCATCATCTCGGCCGGCAGCGAGTTGTGCCTACAGCAGCCCGTCGAGCGGAGACAGTGAGCATGACAACCGGAGTCACATCACTACAAACGCCCTTCTAGCGGGGGACTCCTTTCGTCTCTTTTCTCCCCAGTCCTATGGACGTCTTCAACAGCTGCTAAAAACAGGCTGTCTCCTTTGCCAAAGCATTTTCTGGGGTCGAAGGGACTCGGATGAGCACCAAAACCCTATCATGCCCTCCCAGACCACCTCTCTCTACATCTTGCCACGGCCCGGCTTTCCCTGGTTGGGAGTGAAGCACCGCCTAGCCAACGTTCTAGTCCTCGGTGAGAGCGGTCTGGCCTCGGTTTTGTCGATGACGCTCAAGACAGAGCGTCCTTCTTGCCTTGGACAACTTTTGTCTCCTCCACTTGACTGTTCAGAATGGACGGGCGATATTTCATGTGCCACGCAGCACCTCGTTATGTCTTCTGCCAGGTGCGACGGATGCCAAAGTCCCTGTGAAGGGTTTTATTTCGGGGAGATTATTGCTCAGAAGCACAAAAAGGGGAAATAAAGGGCAATTCGTTTGGGTCTGGAAGGCAGAATCCTCTCTCTTTGCTGCCCACAGACCTCGCGCTCCCGCATTTTTATATATGTTCTCTGTGCCTTGAACCTTTTTCAGGTCAGATTTTTATGCAAAATTCCTCTTGCTCTGGAGATTCTCACAAGGCTGCCTGTTTTTTTAAGGGGGAAGGGGGCTGCAGGATGGAGAAAGGGGCAGTCCTTTCTCACTCGCTTCCTTCTGGATCCGTCAGGGATGCCTCCTAATTTATCCCCTTCCTTTTTTCTCCCCACTTGCAAAAATCTAGGCTAAGCACCCCTCTCTGGATTAAGGGATGTTTTCCTGAATTTTGGGATAGTTTCCAAGATGGTTCCAAAACTAAAGCAAGCCCGCCCCCGCCCCCCCCAAAAAAACCTGAAAAGAAGGGGGGAAAAATGGGTTTGTCTTCCAGCGCTCAGGCTGGATCCCTTCCGAGTTTCTTCTTGGGGTCTGTACATAAGTTTTGATAATTTGGTGTTGCATGTATATTGTTATACTCGGAGGCCATTGTGTAGCTTTACTCTCTATCACTGTGCCTGTCCCTGCCACTGTGCGGGACGCCTGAGCCCACCTCGGCCCCTGCTCTCCACATCCTTTATACACACTTTGTATTGGTTTGATTTTCTCTCGAATATACCAAAGGAAATCAAATAGTTATTATTAAAGGTTGGTATTTCTTTAGCCTGTGGCTGCTGGGTGCCTCTTTTTTTCCTCTCCGGGGAAGGAGAAAGAGAAAGAGAAAGAAGGAAAGGAAGAAAAGGAAGAGAGAAGGGGAAGGAAAGAGGAGAAAAAGATTAGAAAAGAAAGAAAGGAGAAGGAGGGAAGGAATAAATGAGGGAGGAAAACGGATACAAGGAAGAAAGGAGAAGGGGAAAGGAGGGAGAAGAAGGGAAAGGAGCAAAAAAGAAAACAAAGATGGGAATGAAAAAAGTAAAAAAAGGAATGATGGGAGGAGAAACGATGGAAGAAAAAAGGGAAAGGAAAAAAAAGGAAGGAAGCAAAAATAAGAAAAGGAAGGAAAGAAGAGAAAGAAAGGAGGGAGAAAGAAAGAATCAGAGACTCAAAATGGTTGAATCTATGTTTATTTTTTCCTGCCATGAGCTTCAAATTCAGCAACGTCATCAACCCTAGACGCAAAACAGCGCCGGTGAGTGACGTCAGCGCCGCTCTTGACGCCCCATCCGCCTTCTAAAAGGCGGCTTTTCGTCTCGAACCATAGAGAGGCGGGAGGCCGGCGCCCAGAACAGGCGGACGAGGGAAAGCCCGCCTCCAAGAGGTCGCCCGCCACCGGAAGCGTGGCTTTTCTTTCTTCCCCCGTCCCCTCCCCCTTCTCCTCCCCTCTATCAGCTTCCGCTTCCGGCTCGCGTCGTGATGGCGCGGCCTGGGCCTCCGGGCCCTTCGTAGCCGCGTCGCCGTCCGCGCCCGCTCGCTTCTTATGGCGGCCCCTCACCCCGACAAGCTGGAGGGGGGAGTAGGCCTCGCTCCGCCTGCTCCGGGTCCGCCGCCTCCGCCGCTGCCTCCGCCTCCGGGAAGCCTCGCCACAGGCCCAGGCCGCAAGCAGGGCAAGGCCGGTAAGGGAGGAGCGGGGTGGGTAGGTGGGGGGTATGTGTGGTTGCCATGGAGACAAGAGGCGGCGTTGCTAGGGAAAGGGGGTCCCGCCTGACTGGGGGTGGCGGGGGGAAGGCTTCCTTGGCCCGGCAGGTGGAAATTCAACCGGGAAAGCCCGTTGTGGATGATGGGCATTGTGGTCCATCCCCTGCCAGGGAGCGTCCCCCCCTTTGGGCAAGGGCTTCTCCCTCCCATCATCCCCAGCCGGGCTGGCGCTGCTCATTGCCAATGGGGGGGAGGTTAATCTGCCCAGAAGCCCCCACCCACTCCAAAATGCCCCAAACTGCCCCCTTCCCCCCCTGCAACGCCACCCCTGCGAGGTAGGAAGTCTGGCCTGAAAGAGGGAGGAGGGCTTTGGCAGGGCTTTTGCTTGGGTTGCAATAGACAGGCC
This sequence comes from Pseudonaja textilis, assembly GCF_049901715.1. Lineage (NCBI taxonomy): Eukaryota > Metazoa > Chordata > Lepidosauria > Squamata > Elapidae > Pseudonaja > Pseudonaja textilis. The sequence goes on from NC_142005.1 coordinate 8,458,606, forward strand.
TCCCCCCAAACCCCGGGGCTCCCCCCCCACCCCCGTGAAAAGCATCCCCAATTACTCCAGTGGGGCAGATTTTCACTCTTCACCCGCCCAACAACAGTCCTCACCGCAGTGTCTCAGGCCTGAGTTATGCTTATAGGGTGGGAGGGGAAGGAAGGAAGATGAGAGAGAAGGAAGGAATGAAAATAGACAATGGGAGAAAAGGAAGGAAGGAAGATCATAGAGAAAAGGAAGGAAGATAGATGAGAGAGAAGGAAGAGGAATGAAAATAGACAATGGGAGAAAAGGAAGGAAGGAAGGAAGATCATAGAGGAAAGGAAAGAAGGAAGATGAGAGAGAAGGAAGGGAGGAATGAAAATAGACGATGGGAGAAAAGGAAGGAAGGAAGATCATAGAGGAAAGGAAGGAAAGAAAGGAAGATGAGAGAGAAGGAAGGAATGAAAAGAATGGATAAGGAAGAGGGTGAAAAGGAAAGATAGGAGAGGAAGAGAGGAAGGAAGAAGAGAAAATGGAGAAAAGGAAAGGAGGGGAGGCTAGGAGGAAGAGGAGGGAGGAAGGAAAGGAAAAGCGGATGAGGAGTTGGTGACAAGAAAAGAAGATGAAGGAAGGAAGGGAAAAAAAGTGGACTAGGAGTGCATGGAAAGAAGGAAAGAAAGGAGAAGACAAGGAAGGAAGGAAGGAAGGAAGGAAGAGACAGTTGAAGAAAGAAAAAATGGCACCCAAGTACTATTAACCTTCTCATCATCTCTACCACCTCCTCATATTGGCATCGTTATCATGATTATTATTACTCCGTTGCTTTGCGTGTACACAGCTTCCGGTCTCTTGGCGTGATATAGTATAATAATCACAATTGGCCAAATTATAAAAAAAAAGGTGGGGGGGAAGCACAGTCCTGATGCCTTTTGAAGAAAAGAAAAGAAAAAAAAAGCACCTTTGAGACAAAACTCTCACCTGGATGGCTGAGAAGAGACCCTTTTGCACCAATATTCTAAATTTCTCCTTTTCTGCCTTGGCCAGGTCTTCAAATGAAGAGTCCCGAGAAGAAACGTCGCAAGTCCAACACGCAGGTAACTTTTTTGGGGGGGGGGTGGGGTGTTTCACGTGCCCTGGGTTTGAGACAGCCTTAGATCCTTCCGTAGTCCCCCCCCCCAACATGTATTTATAGATGCTTTTTTTAAATCAAAAAATAAAATACGGCCATTTAAAAGAATGGGCTTGAGCTTAATGAATGCAGAATTGCTTAACGTACAACTTAACGATTCCCTTAATGACCACTGTTGTGAGGTCAGGTCTGGTCAAGGGCGGGGGGCTCCTCGAACTTATGACGGTGACACAGCTGGGAATCTTGTCTCGATTGAGCTGAATTGAGGATTACCTGTCGGAGAACCTTGTGAGTTGAATCAGGATCCTGGGTTTAACTTGGACTCTTCCTGTCTGTTCTTTTCTACCCCCCCAAACTTGGTACTTTCCAGATCTGTTGGCAGCCTCTAGAAATGCCGGTCTGCTTACCCACCTCTTTCTTCTTGCAGGGCCCCTCCTACTCCCACCTCTCGGAGTTCGCCCCCTCCCACCCCGATGGTCGATCACCTGGTGGCCTCCAACCCGTTCGAAGATGACTTTGCCATCCCCAAGGTGGGCTCCTCTTCCGCGCCCTTCCTCGGCAACCCCGGCCCCTTTGGGAACTTCCGCATGCAAGGGGCGCTGGGCCCCCAGGTGCCGCCCAGCTATGGCGGGGGCCCCCAGGCCATGCGGAGGCAGCCGCCCCCCTTTGGACCGAACCAGATGGGCCCGGCCTTCAACATGGCCCCGCAGAACCCAGCCTACGTCCAGCCTGGCGGGATGGGCTTCGGCGGGCAACCTTTCGGGCAGCCGCTGGGACAGAACTTCAGCCCCCCTGGCGGGCAAATCCTGCAGGGCCCCATGGGGGCATTTGGGCCCATGATGTCGCCAACCATGGGGCAGCCCCCTCGTGGCGGGGACATGGGCCCTGGGCCAGCCCTCAACGCTCCCGGGGGTCCCCCGATGGCCCAGCGGTTCAGCCAGCCCGCCAACCTCTTTGGACAGTCTCCGCTGCAGCGCCCCAACCCCAGCCTCTCCAGCTTGCCCCCTAATCCCAGCCCCTTCCCGGGGCCCGACCCCGGATTCCCCCCGTCTGCCGAAGACGGCAGCGGCGGCGGCGGCAGCAGCAAGCCCCTCCACCCACCTCCCAACAGCTTCAACCCAGAGCAGCAGCACACCGGCTCGCCGGTGGCCGTCAACGGCACCCAGCCAGCCTTCCCGCCCAACAGCACCGGCCCGAGCGGCCCCTCCGAGGGCAACCCCTTGCCCCCCACCAGCAAGGCGGCCGGCAGCTCCGGCCACCAGCCTCCGCCGGGCCTGGTTTACCCCTGTGGGGCTTGCCGCAGCGAAGTGAACGACGACCAGGACGCCATCCTGTGCGAGGCCTCGTGCCAGAAGTGGTTCCACCGGGAGTGCACGGGCATGACGGAGAACGCCTACGGGCTGCTGACCACCGAGGCCTCGGCCGTCTGGGCCTGCGACTTCTGCCTCAAGACCAAGGAGATTCAGTCCGTCTACATCCGGGAGAGCATGGGGCAGCTGGTGGCTGCCAACGATGGCTGAGGCCTCCCTCCCCTTCCCCGGCTGTCCTCGCCCCGGGGGACAGTCTGGCTTTTACCACTTCGAGACACTCCTGGCTGGGGAAGGTGGGGGGACACACACCGGATCCCATCCCTTGCCAGTAAAAGAACTGGAGGGTTCTGGCTGGACGAGAGGAGAGAGGTCAGCCCCGTCTGGGCATTGGTTTGTTTTTAAAGACACCCCCACCCCCCTCTTCATGACCTCCAGGGTGGTTCCAGCCCTGACCTCCCTTTGGACTTGCTGGCCACACAGTTGGACTCCGGCGGAGGGACACAGAGGCACCCACTGACCCGTTGGATGCCTTCCTCCTCTCCAGAAATGTCGCCGTCTGTCCCGTGTTTCTCTTTCCCGGCCTCACGGCGGTGTTTCGAACTGCAAAGCGTCCGCCTCGCCTTGAAAGATTGGCTGGACGACAACAACAAAAAAGAGGGGGGGGGGGCGTTGTTTTCCCAGTCTCCTCCCCCCCCTCTTCCATTCCTCCCATTTGGCTCCATTCCAGCTTCGTTTGGTCACTCGGAGGTTCTCGCCGCATTGTCCGGTTTCTTCATATAAATCCACCAATCCGATTAATATACCTCTATCTTTGGAGAGGGGGCAGGGGTTGCTGGCAGTCTGACAAGAAGAGAGACACATACACCCCCCCAAAAAAAAATCTTACAAGAGGGTCTGGGTGCTGCTCCTAGTTTTGGAGCTTCCAAGCGTCAAAAGTTTGGAACCGCCTGCTGCAATGACCGCCGTTGTCTTGAGAAAAGAAAAAAGAAAGAAAAAACTTGACGAAAGGACGAACTGCTGCGTCCCTTTTTTTCCTCGCAGGAAGACTTTAAAACACAAAAAAAAAAGTACTGACTTGGGACCTGTTTTTTTTTTATTATTATTATTATATTATTATTATTATGTTCGCTTTCCCGTAATATTTTTTTTTTACTTTTTTTTGTTTTTCCTTTGGTCGCTGTGTCCGTTTTTCTTTCCGTCGGACTTGTTTTTGGTCAAGTGCTTAACGGATGTAACTTGGATCCTTCTTTCTCTTCTACTGGACATTCAGCGGGGAGAGAACTGGGGAGGGGGAACAAAAGGAAAAGGGGGGAGGAGGCAAGTTATAGCTGGATTCATACACAATCCCCTCCCCGGTGTTTTAATGTTGCGAGCATTAAAAACAAAATGAATTTCGTACCCATGTCTGCTCTGGTTAACGGAAAAGGCTCTCCCCTAGGTGGGCAGCGAGATTTCAGGTGTTTCGCCTCCGCCCTGATGTTTTGGGGTGTCTTGTGATACCCGCTCGCTCCCATCCCTCAAAAGCGGAGAAAACGACAAGAAAAAGCGACGTCAGCTCAAATCGGGAGTAAAATTCCCGTGTAATGTCTGTGGTTGGACATAGTAAAGAGCCAATTTGGTCTGGCGGTTAGGACTACCAGGTGAAGCACCGGGAGACGGTGAGTTCTAGTTCTGACAGGGATGAAAGTTGGCTGGGTGACTTGAGGCCAAAATTCCCGTGTAATGTCTGTGGTTGGACATAGTAAAGAGCCGGTTTGGTCTGGCGGTTAGGACTACCAGGTGAAGCACTGGGAGACGGTGAGTTCTAGTTCTGACGGGGATGAAAGTTGGCTGGGTGACTTGAGGCCAAAATTCCCGTGTAATGTTTGTGGTTGGACATAGTAAAGAACCAGTTTGGTCTGGCGGTTAGGACTACCAGGTGAAGAACCGGGAGACGGTGAGTTCTAGTTCTGACAGGGATGAAAGTTGGTGACTTGAGGCCAATCGCCAGGAGATGGTGAGTCCTAGTCCTGCCTTAAACACGAAAGCCAGCTGCATGACTTTGAACCAACTTACCAGGAGGAGGTGAGTTCTAGTGCTACCTTAAACGTGAAAGCTTGCTAGGTGACTGAACCGATCGCCAGGTGTAGGTGAGTTCTAGTCCTGCCTTAAGCACGAAAGCCAGCTGGGTGGCTTAAGGCCAATCGACCCACCTCACAGGGTGGTTGTGAGAGAAAACAGGAAGGAACGCGAGCAGTTTGCCACCTTGAATTATTTATTTAAAAAATAATATATAAAGGCAAGTTTAAAATCAGTAAATAAAATTAGAAAAAAACCTCTTTTCTACCCCACTCCACCCTTTTTTTTTTACCCCTAGTGGCTGCCAAGCACCTCGTCTCAAACGCAGCTTTGATATCCAAACTCTTTTAAGACTTGTGGACTGGTTAGGGGATTCTGGGAGTCGAAGTTTACAAGTTTTCAAAGTTTCTGCCGCCTAGGGAGTTCTGGGAGTTGAAGTCCACGAGTCCCAAAGTTGCCAGGTTTGAAGAAACACACACACACACACACACACACGAATTAGGTGCCCTCATTATTCAGTTCTTATATCCGTGCCACGGGAGGGAGGGAGGGAAGGAAATAAATTTTGGTCCAGGATATTCGGTCCAAAGAAAAAGAGAGCACACTGTCCCTGGCGGCTTCTTATTTTTGTCTTTTTTGTGAAAAGCACCCTGTGTTCCTGCGTCTGTCCTCCCTTGGCGCCTTCCCGACATTTATGCCTTTCATCCTGTCCTTCCTTCGGAGAAGGCGCCGCCACCACCACCACCGAGCAACTGGTGCTCCGTGCCAGGGCGGCTGGGTTGCCAGAAGGGATTAAAAAGCGCCTGGCACCGGACGGGAGATCAGAGGCTTTCGTGCCGCTGGCCGGGGATGAGACGGATCCAAACAGAATGGAAAACAAATCCTGCATCCAACACAGAACAGCGGGGAGAAAAATTGACTTTCTGGCAAGAAGGGGACCCCCCACTCCCCCCAGGTCTGAATCCGTGAGGGGAATTTTGATAGTTTCTTTGGCAAAACTTCCCAAAATCCCTAATTCGAATAGAATATAAAATAGAAGAGAATAAATATTGGAATGAAGAATAGAATAAGGAATAGAATAGAATATAAAATAGAATAGAATAAATATTGGAAAGAATAGAATAAAGAATAGAATAGAATATAAAATAGAATAGAATAAATATTGGAATGAAGAATAGAATAAGGAATAGAATATAAAATAGAATAAATATTGGAATGAAGAATAGAATAAGGAATAGAATATAAAATAGAATAAATATTGGAATGAAGAATAGAATACGGAATAGAATAGAATATAAAATAGAATATTGGAATGAAGAATAGAATAAGGAATAGGATAGTATATAAAATAGAATAGCATAAATACTGGAATGAAGAATAGAATAAGGAATAGAATAGAATATAGAACAGAATATTGGAATGAAGAATAGAAATATATAGAATTATTTTATTGGCGAAGTGTGATTGGACCCACAAGGAATTTGTCTTGATGCAAACACTCTCAGTATACAAGGGTGGGTTTTATGGAGAAGAGAGAAATGGGAAGGAGGAAAGAGGAAGGAAGGAAGGAAGAAAGAAAAAACTAGGAGTCCTTTATCCTCTCTGCTGGGTTGTTTCCTTGTAGGGTTTCCCGACCCAACTAAGTAACATCGTCAGCGCTTGGAGGAAGTACCTCTGACCAAGCTCTCCTCCTCCTTCCCAGCCTTTCCTCCCTTTTATCTGGGGTTTTATTTGGTTTTTTTTTTTTTTTTTTTTGGAGAAGGGGAGCAGCCGGCCTCTGCGCCCCCCTCACAACCCCAGCTTCCCCCGCGCCCAGCAGTTGTGAGAGGCCGGCCGGAGCTCTGGGAAATTTGAAGGCTGAGCTGCCTGACAGGGAAACCCGTCAGCTGTTGCTGTCTCTCTCCGGCGCTCTCCAGCTTAGTCATTCTGGAGACCCAACACCTTAATTTATGTTTATTTTTATTTTAAATTGGAAGTTTCTGCCTCCTTTGGGACAAGGCTTCCGGCCTGTTGTTTCTGCAGGGGGGCGACCCCCCACATCTTGGTCCCCCCACCCTCAAACCCCTCCCTTTCCCCCTAATTCTCTCAACTTTTCCCCAACTTTCAGAAAACTTTCCCAGCCTTTTTTTTTTTCCCCTCAAGCCCCGCGCTTCTCATTGCCCGGCTGGCGCCGCGTCCTCTTCCCCCATTGGCCGCCGAGCTCTCTCCGTCCCGCCCCTCCCCGCCCCCCCACCCTCTTCCCTCCCTTCCCCGAGGAAGTTTCTGAGATGCCAAAAGTTGCCGAGACGCGTCCGGATTTCCCGAACTCGGCTCGGCGCAAACGGGGCGGCGCCCTCACCCCCGCCCCCAGGATTAAGGTAAGCCGGGGGAGGGGGTGCAAAGGAGGAACAAAGCCCCCACACACACTTAGAACCCGTTCCGCCTCTCCCCCCCCTTTTGCAGAGAAAGTCACTTTCCCACGCCTAGAAACGAAGTTTGGTCCAGCAGGGATGATGCGGGGGTGTTGCGGGGTTGCCATGGAAACCGTCCGGGGCGATGCTGCGGTTCCTGCATCCCGCGCGCTTCGGTGGAATCCCATCTTTTCACACACACACACCAGTTGCTTTTTTTTCTTCTTCTCCCTCTTGCTACGCTACTATTTTTATTTTGTTTGTTTTTCCTCAGGCTGGAAAGTTTAAAGAGTTATTATTATTTTTTTTTTCAGGTTAGTTTAATTTGTTTCCGTTTAGTTGTTTCATTTCTTTCAGTTTAGTTTTGTTCAGTTTCATTTTGTTCCTCCGGGGACATCCGATCGCTTTTTTTACCCATCCTTGGCACCCTGAGCCTTTGCAACAGGGGAGAGTCGCCCCCCTCACCCCCGTTTTCAGGGTGGGGTGGGGTTTTGCAAAGAGAGACATCCCCCCCACACACACACACAACCACCCCATGTTTGCAAAGCGGCTTCCACTAAGAAACTCCTTTTAACTCTGAGATATCACCGCTTGGTGACGTTTCCCTTCCCTTTCTCTGCATTTCTCTGGACGTTTTCAAGTGCCTGCTGTAAACAAAGGCAGAAGCTTTATTTAAAACTCCGGGGTTTCCTCCTGACTTCCGTATTTGCATTTCTTTCCCTTCAAAGGCAGAGAATTCGCACCTTTTTTTTTATCTTCTTCCCAGCATGATAGTTCCTTCCTAAGTGGACTTTGTAAGAAGCAAAAAAAAAAAAAAAAAGGCTGTTTAATCAGTACTGGCAAGAAAATTGGGAAACTAACAGGTTTTCTCCAAGGCATCACTTCCCAAAGCTTATTTTATTTTATTTTATATTTTTTTTTAAAAAAAGTGTTAGTCGAAAAAGATGCTACCCTTGTTTTCTTCTGAAGTGGTGGCCTGGCTCTTCCCTTGATTGTATCGCTGGCTGTGAAAATAATAATAATATTGCAGTAATCATGATTGTTCGGCAGGTAGGCACAGCGGAGAACTCTCCCCGCCGTTCCTTCGCTGCAAAGACTCTTAAAAAGTTCTGGGAGAAGTTAAAATCTCCCCCTCCCCTCTTCTTAACCCCTGAGGGTCATTTGCAAAAAAGCCATCCGAGGAAATTGTACCAAAAAAAACGCCGCTCTCAAAACAGCCTTGAGGGAAATCTGAGATCCCCGTGGTATAACAGAGTTGGAAGGGACCTTGGAGGTCTTCTAGTCCAACCCCCCTGCTCAAGCAGGAGACCGTAGATCATTTCAGACAAATGGCTGCCCTTGTCTCTTCCTTAAAAGCCCCCCAGGGATGGAGGCAAGCAGTTCTACCCATTCATGGTCCTAACTTTCAATAAATTTCTCTCCAGTTCCAGGTTGTTTCCTTCCTCGATTCATTTCCATCCATGGCTTCTTCTTGTCCTGAATGCAAAATGTGGACCCCACCACCTCTTCTTCTCCAAACATGGCCCCCGCGGGCATATAAAGCAGAATTAAGAATTACCAACAGGCCCTCAGCTCCAAGTTTATATTCCTTTATTACATTTTCGATGCAGAGTTGGTCTTTTCAGACAGCCAGATCTTCCAGCCTGCCTGTTTACAACTATTTGCGCCTTAAAATATCCAGATTTTATTTATTTTCCCGCTGGGATTCTGGGTGGCCCTTTCTCTCTCTCTCCTCCCTGTTTTTCCCCCGTCTGCTCTGCTCAGCAAAGCCATTTCCACCTGCTAAGTTGCCTTCAGCAAAGCTAAAAATATATCACTTTCCTATTTTTCCCCCCCTTCCCCTCCCAGCCTGCCTCTTACTTCGACAGCTGTTCTTGGGAAGATAGAGGGTAAGAATTTCATAGCAGGCAGGCAGAGATTCCTGGCGAGAAACTAACTTTTTACTACGGCAGCTCGCATTTTGCTATCTTTTTCAGGGGTGGTCTTGCTTGTTGTTGTTTTTTACCTCTCCGGTTCCAAACTCAAACGGGTTTCTGAGTTGGGGGGGTCACCTCTACCCTGACACCCAAACCACGCAGCGCCGCTCCTTGTAACTTTGGCCAGCTCTGCTTCCCATGGGTTGGATAACCCGCCTGCCTCTGGTGACCAGCATAATTTAGATTCTTGGCATTTTCTCTCGTGAATTAGAATAGCTCAGCCAGGAAGGCATTCAAAAACACCCTGGTCTTTGGAGAGAGAGAGAAAAAAAATATATATATATATGGATGCTACAGAACAGAATGCCTCTTTTGGCTCCTTTTGTGTGTGTGTGTGTGTCTGTGTATTTATTTATTGGCTTGTTGTTGCAAATCATCCAGGTTGGCGCATTGTCTTTGAGTGGGGTGGGGTCTAACTTCCCAAACTTGTGTAGGCTATTCTGGGGCACGGCGAGACACGGAATTAAAACCAAAAAAACACTTTATTTTAAATTTTTAATGTTTTATCTCGCGGCTTCGACGGCTCAGGAAGCCGCTTCGAGTCGCTTTCTTGGCGGGATGAGGGGCCTATCCGTTGAATAAATCAATAAAAATTACGCATAGCTGCTCGTTAATGCTTGAATTCTGCCCACCAGAGATACTTTTATTCTTGTGTTGTTATTATTATTATTTTTCATTAATATGCTGCCCGTCTCACTCTCCGGCTTTTCGGGCTGAGACAGGTGGCAAACGATTTTAAGCAAATAAGCAAACGAGCAAACAAATTAATCCATTCCAAAAGGGCCATTTTGTCACCTATCTCTGTCATTCATTGTCATAGCTCATGGCAATAAATTTAAGCCACGGGACCTAAGGATTTCAATTTCCTCCTCCCCTCTTTTTTCCTTGTGTGCTGTTGCATTTATAACCTTTTTTTTTTTTTAAAGACATTAAAACACACTTCGTTGTTAGTTTCCCTGGAGAGCTTTTTAGCTAATGAACATCAGTGGAAGAAAGTTACTGGGGCCAAAAGGAAAACAATAATCTTTTATTCAATTTAATAAACTTTGGCCCACAGTTCGAACCACCTGGATCTGTGAAACTGAAGCTAATTTCCCAATCAAATTTTTTTTCCCCTATACAATTTTGATCGCCGCACCAGACGTCTGGAAGAATTTCTGGGTTTGCCCTTAAAAGCTAAATTAAGAAGGATAACAACAGATTAGGGGCGATTTGATGCTAGGTTTTGGGGCTCTCCCACTTTCAATTAAGGGCTGGAAAAAAAGACAACGGGGCAGGCATAAATACCAGGATTAATTTATTTTTTGTGGGGAGGGGGGAGATTGTGAAAAGAAAAAGGTTGTGCGCAGGACACAAACGTGTTTTTTTATAAGCAATCTGGAAAGGGTTTGTTTATAAAAGATTTATATTTGCAAAAGATTTCTTCCAAGAACAGCTTTGAGCAAAATTGTCTTTTTAAATTATTGCAAGTAGGACTTTGGCAGATTTTTTTTTTCCCATCTAATAAATGTTATTTAAACAAAAAAACAAAAAAAACCATCTACTCAACTGCAGTTGGCTTCTTCACAGGCATTGTAGCTAGACGGGTGTAGGATTTTAATTGGGCTGAGATGGAAAGGGAAGAGAAGAGGCTTTTAATCAACATTGTAAAACCTATGGGTTTTTTTCCAGTAACCCTTTTTTATTTTTATTTTTTTGCAAACCTACCTACATCTACCTTCTCTTTGGTTCCACACCTCCTTAGTCTGTCTCTGGTGAGCTTTGGGCAAAACAAGTGAAGAAAAAAAAAACCCGATCCCATTAGAATGACGGGAATAAGAGGGTTGGAAGGGACCTCAGAGGTCGTCTAGTCCAGCCCCCTGCTCAAGCTTTAGCATTTAATGCAGATGTCCAATTTCCTCTTAAAAAAACCTCCAGTGATGGTGCACCCACAGCTTCTGGAGGGAAGCCATTGCATTGATTAATTCTTCTCGCTGCCTCCTTGGTTCTGGGTTGCTTCTTTCCTGAATTAGTTTCCATCCATTGCTTCTTGTCCTGCCTTTTGGTACTTTGGAGAATAATTTGACCCCCTCCTCTTCTTTGGGGCAACCCCTCAAATCCTAGAAGATGCTATTGTGTCACCCCTGGTCCTTCTTTTCATGAAATTAGACACACACACACCCCATTCCTGCAACCGTTCTTCATATATTTTTATCCTCCAGCCTCCTAATCCTCTGGGTTTGCTTTTCTCTGTCCTCTTCCCTCCGATTCGGAAAAGAGCAACAAAGAGGATGATGATCTAGCAATGTGATGTTGGTTTAGGGCCCATTGGAAATCTACTCTGCCAGGACCTAGAAAGGATTTAGATACCCCAAATCGTCATCTCTCACCTTTTTGTTTTTTGTTTTCCTTCCTAACCTTTCCAGGTTGCTTTTTGAGCATTTCAGGGCATGAAAAAAGATGGCTGAACATTCAAATTCTCAGGAGCTGGAAAACAACAGCTGGGTGATCACAGGAGCAGAGGTGAGAACAATCCAGGAAGGTAGAAAAAGAGCTCCAGAGCATGTCCAGAAAGCTCTCACAATAGTTTGCTCATCCTTGCCGTTTACTGGCCTGATCATCACCTAGTTTCTCTTTCTCACTCTCTCTCTCTCTCTCTCTCTTTCTAGACTGCCCCTGTGGAAGATCTCAGCTTTGAAGCTTCTGAAGAAACCCAGTTAGAAGGCGAGTTAACCATGATTTAACATTGGAGGGGGTTGGGACACACGAAGAGAAGATGAGATTTTCCCCACGTCGTTGTCCCAGACTTCCCCTTAAACTCTGCCCTGTCCTGCCACCCACATTTGCAACACTTTTCCAGTGAAAATTTAATGTACTATATGGGTTAAAATGAAGAAAGAGGACTGTGAAAAGATTCTGGAGTTAAAATCAAACCATTGTGTGTGTGTGTGTGTACTTTTTTCCCCTCTTCCAACAGCTTCTTCGCACGAGAGCGAGCTTTTCGTGGACAGTGCAGACCTGGAAGAAGATAAATCAAAGGTTGAACTTTGAAATGGAGGGTCTGGGGTGGGTGGAGGGATATTGTGTGTGTGTGTGAAGCCACAACTCTGTAGTTTTTGAAGATACGTTGAACAGCTCTTGGCGTGTTCGGGTCTTTTCCCGTGTAAGATTAAGAGCATCTTGGCAACGTTCCGACGAGGTTCCACTCGCCATCTTCAGGCTGGTACTTTCGGCTTCGTGCTTGTGCGGGCAAAGCACAAAGCTTTGTACCCGTGAAAATCTATGAAATATATGTGTGTGTGTGTGTGTGTGTGTGTGTGTGTTATATATATATATATATATATATATATATATACACACACACACACACACACACACACACAACATACATACGTACATACAGTATATATATGCATTTGCAATATGCATGTATGCATTATGCATGTATGTATGCATGTAATATATATAATGTGTGTATGTGTATGTATGTATGTATGTATGTATCTATCTATCTATCTATCTATCTATCTATCTATCTATCTATCTATCTATAATAAAATAAAATACACAGCCACCCTTTCTTGCCAGTTATTTAACATTGTTTTTTTATCTTTCAACTTTTCTCTTTCTTTCTTTCTTTCTTTCTTTCTTTCTTTCTTTCTTTCTTTCTTTCTTTCTTTCTTCCTTCCTTCCTTCCTTTCCTTTCCTTTCCTTTCCTTTCCTTTCCTTCCTTCTTTCCTTCTGTTTCTTTTTCTCTTTATTCCTTCCTTCTTCTCTTCCTAACTTTCAGTTTCTTCTCCTTCCCTTTCTTCTTCCCTTCCGTTTCCCTTTTCTTCCCCCTTTTTTCCTTTCCTTCCTTCCTTTCATTTTCTTCTTCTTCCTTTCCTACCTTGCTTGCTTGCTTCCCTTTCTTCTCTTCTAATTCCCATCTGCCTTCCTTTTTTTCCTTCCTTCCTTCCTTCCTTCCTTCCTTCCTTCCTTCCTTCCTTCCTTCCTTCCTTCCTTCCTTCCTTCCTTCCTTCCCTCCTTCCTTCCCATCTGATGTGGGAATTTTGCAGGGCTGCTCTGTACAGCCCTAGACAAAAAGATATAAGAAAAATAAACTTCTCATTCAAGATTAAACTTCCAAACTTTTTCCCATCCAGAGCCAGGAACCAGAAGGTGACCTGATTCCCACAGATCCTTCCAGCCAAGAATCTACTCTCTTATTGCTGGATGAAGAGAAGACAGAGGACAACCTGCGGCCCGAGGAAGGAGGCTTCCAGCTCTCACAATCACTCCCAACAGGTGACTTTACATTTATCAAAACAAAAAACACAGGTAGTCCTTGACTTACAACAGTTTGTTTAGTGACCGTCCAACATTACAACGGCATTGAAAAAAAAGGGACTTAGCATGTGTGTTTCACACTTACAACCATTGCAGCGTCCCCCACAGTCACGCGGTCAAAATTCAGATGTTTTTGACCACTGATTCACGTTTACGACGGTCGTAGAGTCACACAGCCGCCTTTTGAGACCTTCCGACAAGCCAGTCAAGGGGGAGGCGGGGGAGGGTAAGCTGGATTCGCTTAACGGCCGTGTTGCTAACGTAAAACCACTGCAGGGATTCATGTGACCACCGCCGTGAGAGAGGCCGTAAAATGAGAAGAAATTCGACTTTTGGTTTCCAGTTGTGGTCAAGGATTTTCCTGTGAAGGGAGGGAGGGAGGGAGGGAGGGAGGGAGGGAAGGAAGGAAGGAAGGAAGGAAGGAAGGAAGGAGAAAGAAAGAAGGAAAGAATGAATGAAAGAAAGAAAGAAAGAAAGAAGGGATGAAAGAAAGAAAAAGGAATGGAAAGAAAGAAAATGAAAGAAAAAGAAATGAAAGAAAGCAAGGAAGAAAGGAAGGAAAGAAAGAAAGGGAAAAGAAAGGAAAGAAAGGAAAGAAAAAGAAAGAAAGGAAAGAAAGGGAAGGAAGGAAGCAAAATAAAGAAGGAAAGAAGAAGAAAGGAAAGAAAGAAAGGAAAGGAAGGAAGAAAAAAGGAAGGAAGGAAAGAAAGAAAAAAGAAAGACAGAAAGAAAAGAAAGAAAAGAAAAAGGAAAGAAAGGAAAGAAAGAAGAAAAGAAAAGAAAGGAAAGAAAGAAGGAAAGAAAGAAAGGGAAGGAAGGAAGGAAGGAAGGAAAGGTATATATTGAGGGCCTGGGAAGAAAAGCTGTCTTCTTGAACAGAGGAACAAAGGAACTTTTAAAAATAAAGAAATAAATAATAATTCGATAATGACGCCGTTCTTCGATTGCCTGGCAGGTCTGGTCGGTCACCCCAGGTGACCCCCTGGCCTCCCAGCCAGGTGTGTGAGCCTGGGCCTCTTTTCCACCTCACCCCCATGCAGGTGCCCCCAAAGATGAGCTGAAGGTTTCTTCCGGCATCGGGGAAGAGGTGGGGTCCCCTGAAGCCGACGTCGAGGGGCTGCGCCGACGTAAAGGCCGGGTCGACGTCCAGCAGGTGGGGGCGGAGCTGACCCACGACCAGGCTAAGGAAGCTCCGGAGGACGAGGACAATGGGCTTTCCAGGGTGAAGTGGCTGCTGGCCGTTTTAGCTGTTGTGGGTTTTGGAGTCTTGGCCACGTTGGGTAAGCAAGAACCACATTGGTGGGTGGGGGTATATCTTCTAAATTATCATCTGTCTATCTATCTATATCGTCCTATCTATATTATCTATCTATCTTATATCTGTCATCTGTCTGTTTATCTGTCTTTCTATAATCTATCTTTATCATCTATCTTATATCCATCACCTGTTTATCTATCATCTATTTATCTATATCATCTATATCATATCTTATATGTATCATCTGTCTGTTTCTATCATCTATCTATATCATCTATATCTTTTATATCTCTCATCTAACTGTCTATCTGTCTATCATCTATCTATCATCCATCATCTATCTATCTAATCTGTCTATAACTGTCTATGTCATCTATCATCTATCCATCAAAATATCTGCCTGCCTGCCTGCCTGCCTACCTACCTACCTACCTACCTACCTGTCTGCAGTGCCTGCCTGCCTGCCTGCCTGCCTATCTGTCTGTCTGTCTGTCTGTCTGTCTGTCTGTCTGTCTGTCTGTCTGTCTATCTATCTATCTATCTCTATCTGCCTGCCTGCCTGCCTATCTCTCTCTCTCTCTCTCTCTCTCTCTATCTATCTATCTATCTATCTACCTGAATGCCTGCCTCTATCTATCTATCTATCTATCTATCTATCTATCTATCTATCTATCTATCTATCTATCTATCTATCTATCTATCTATCTATCTATCTATCTATCTATCTATCTATCTATCACTGCCTGCCTGCCTGCCTGCCTGCCTGCCTGCCTGCTATCTATCTATCTATCTATCTATCTATCTATCTATCTATCTATCTATCTATCTATCTATCTATCTGTCTGTCTGTCTGTCTGTCTGTCTGTCTGTCTGTCTGTCTGTCTGTCTTTGCCTCTCTCTCTACAGGGATCTTCCTTGACACCGAGGACGGTGAGTTTGGGGCAAGGTTTTCATGCTTTTCCATACAGGTACACCTTGACTTTTTTTTTTTTAACCACAATTGAGAAGAGAGTCTTTCCATTTGCTAAGGAAAGATAATTAAGCCAGCCATACATAATTTTAAAGCGAATCGCCACACTCAAGAGAATTGCACGTGTGTTCACCGAACACCTCCTACAAAAACGAAAGAAAGGAATCCGGTGCGGGCCTGGACTTACCCCTATTTTTTTAAAAAAAGAAAAAGAGCTGTAAAAAAATTTGGACTTTTCCCCTCCTCCCACCTCCAGGGGGCTTTGACATGCTGAACCTGGGGCTGAGTCCTGACAGAGAAGAGCCGTATCCCGCCAATGGTGGACAGGTAAGGGAATTGACGGTGTTACAGGTGAGTCCCTCATCCAGAGCCTGGAAGAATGGATTAAAAACCCAGCGTGTTTCTCCCTTCCCAGCTCCAGATCTTCCGGGCAGGAAGCCAGGAAAAGCTCAAACCTTGGTTAAGAGGTCCCCCCTGCCCAATTTTTCTTTTTCCCCCTCCCTCCTTCCCCCCCCTCCAGGACTGGTCACCCTCTCTGGGCTCAGCGAAGGATGCTCCACTCCACGCAGGCAAAGAAAACCTTTCCGGGGATCCGAAGAGCTTGGATGCCATGGGAGTCTTGCTGGACAAATTAGCCAAGGAAAACCAGGATATCCGACTGATGCAGGCTGAGCTTCAGGTAATGGGGAAGTCAGGGGTCTTCACCCAATTGGTGGGGCGTTAAGAGATGCCTTTGTCGGGATTCCGGCAGTCGCCCCAATGAAATCATGAGCCTCGAGACAAACTTCCAAAACTTCAAAAGGATTTATTGGGAGTTAACATATCCGGCACTGCCTGGGTGCAGCCGACTCTGAGACCCATCATTCACTGTCACCCTCGACCCTGGTTTTCCTCCACCCCCCTGGGTGTATCGTAATTCATATTCTCCAATGGGACACCTCCATAGCTCAGAGTCATCCATCAAACTCTCCAGCTAGAATTTTGCATGGCAGAAACTCCAGTCGCCTAGTTACTATCTTTGAAAACATTTTTGGAATGCAACTTTCGGTTTTTGCAAGCTGCTGCACTGCTCCCCAACCAAACTTTTGGGACTTCAAAGAATAAAACTTTTACGATTGCAAACAATCAGAAATTTTTGACTGCAAAAATGAAACCTTTCTTTCTTTTTTTTTTTTACTGCAAATAGTAAGAAATCTTTCCAAAAGTAAAACTGTTTGGACCGCGAAAGTAAGACCTTGAGCAAAATTATTATTATGTTTTTTTAACGGCTCGCTTCACAGGCCCAGAAAGAAGAGCTGGAGACTTTACTGCAGAGATCCCAAGACAAGAATTTGGCCGTCGATTCCCTGCAGCAGGATTTGGCCGCAGAAAACGAACGTTTGGCAGAAACCTTGAAGAAGGAGACGGCCGCCCTCTCGGCCGCCCAGGGTGAACTCCAGCTTCTCCGGGAAAAGGTCCGCAGGCTGGACACGCCGGGTGATGCCAAATCCCGCCAGCATCCCGCCGGAGAAGACCCCGTCGCTCGCCGCCCGCCGGGCAAACTCGATTTTCAGGAAAAGGAGCTCCGTCGTCTACGTTCCTTGCTGGTTTCCGTCCGTCAAGATTTGGGAAAGCTGGTGCAAAAAGCTCCCCTGGAGGAATTGAAAAACCTGGAGCAGAGGCTGGGCAAGGAGCTAGACCTCAGGGAGGCCGAGAAAGAGAGCAGCAAAGCGACTAAGCAGGGCAAAGCGAAACCGTGGCAGAAGAAACCCCAAGGGGAAGAGAGATTTCGACACCAGGACGCCGGGGAGCCCAAAGTGGCCAACCAGAAGGGACCCCACCCTGCTAAGAAACACCAAACGAAGCCCCCCAAAGGAGGGGACCCCCAGAGGGGACCCTGCAAAGCCCGAAAACCCCAGGAATTGTGGGCGGCGCTGGCCAAACATCCTTTCCCCGCCCCGCAAGGCTGTTCTGGGGTCACCGAATGCGCCCACCAGGAGGGTTTCTTGGCCCCCATTCAAAAGGCCCCCTTCCTCAAACTGGTGCAGAGTTACCTCTCCGGATTGGGCTGGGGTAGATATTCCAACGAGCTGTTCCCGGTGCTGGAAGGTTTTTTTGACGGCGACGGGCTCTTCGCTCACGAGCGGCTCGGCTTCGCGGACTTTTTGGACAAAACCGAAGACGCCCTGGAAGAGTTGGCCCGCCATTTGGGGGTGAGCGAAGACGGGGTGGACGATTTCGAAGATGACATCCTGAAGCAGCTGGGGGTGGCCCCCAGACGCAGGTGAGGAAGAGGAGGAGGAGGAGAGGGAGGGGGGACAGAAAGCGAAAAAGAGCGGGGGAAGCACCGTCGTATTTAGGGGAACCCTGCCTCCGTGCCGATGGCTGAAAAAGGAAGCTTGCTTTGGGGACTTTAAGTTCCTAGTCCTCATGGCAGCTAGGGAAGCCTGAAATACCTAAAGTCTCATTCAAGGGGGAGCGGGGGAATTGATTCTGCTTTCGGCAAAAACGGGGGGCCTTTATTTCCCCGTTAAGAGGAACCCCCTCCCCTTTCCCCAATCTCATAAAAACAGTATAATTATCTCCCAAAGGCGCCTAGAATAAATATATTTGGACAATTTAATTCCAGAATTTGGATCGCCTCAGACAGGACCGGAAACTTTGCGTGCAGCAGGCGAGAGGTTGCTAAACTTGTTCCTCGCGATCTCTTAAAATCTCGCGTGATCCCCTGGGGATCCCTTTTTTTTGTATATACATATATATATTCATAAACATTTTGAATACAGTATTTTTAGGGCATATCATTTACAGAAAAACAAAAAGCAGAAAGCTATATTAACATTAATAATAATAATAATAATAATAATAATAATAATAATAATAATAATAATAATGATGTAACAATAGTTTTGACTAGATTTCTCTTATTCGCTTGTTCACAATTCTGTTGGTTATATTGGCAGGTTGATAAATATAAAACCCTCTTTATATTTAATACATACATCGCAATAATCTTTTCCTCATCTCATTTCCACCTCTTATCTCTAACCCCTCGTAAAAGCTATTCCGTGTGAAGTAATATCCGGTGTCCTCTTTCTCCTTTATTTTTAATGTCAACCGATCCATCTCTGCGCAGTCTTAATATTTTCCGAACTATGCCCTCCTCCGATGGGGCGTTCTCCTTTGTCCCATCTTGTGCAAATGCAAATCTTTGCTGCTGTCAATATTTGCAAAACTGGATAGGTGGAGTGATAACCCTGGACCCCTTTCCTTGCAGATCCACTCGGGGAGACGGCACCAAAGAGCGGAGCCATCCTAAGAACCGGGCGTACGGTTAAGTCCTTCTTTTCGACCGGCGTGGCGAGGGTCGCGTGGACTTTGGTGGAAGCCTCAAGGGAAGAACCTCCTTAATTTCCTTGCCAAGTTTTTTTGTGGGTACGGGGGGCTATTTCCCCCCTACCCTCTCTTCAAACTCTATATCCCATCTTATACATCCAGTGAGATTATTAGCTGATGCCTCCGAGTTCCCCTTTCCTCGATCCATGTTTTGGGTTTTAAATATTGTCCCCTTTGACCCTGATTTCACACACACACACACACACACACACACACACACACACACACTTCCTGGGTGTAAAGTAATTCATATTCTCTAATGGGACACCTCCATAGCCCAGAGTCATCAATCATATTCTCCAATTGGAATTTAGCACGGCAGAAACTCCAGTCACCTAGTTGCTATCTCTGAAAACAATTTATGGAATGCACTTTCGGTTTGCAAGCTGTCGCACTGCTCCCCTCTCCCTTTCTGTTGGCAATTCTAAAAAAAACCCTGAGAAATATTTTATGAGTTGACGCTGGTAGTTCTCGACTTACGACCACCGTTTCTGTCTAATTAAAGAGAGACATGAGTGAAGCGAGCTTTGTCCTGCTGTAGTCGTTAAGTGAATCCCTTTCGTGGGTAAGTTACTAACACCAGATGGTTATTCCGTCGGTTCAGACCGGTTGCGACGAACCGGTTGCACAAATATTGAGTAGACCGCCACTGAGTAACCCGGTTGCAAAGCGAATCCGGCTTCCCGGTCGCTTGTCAGAAAGGGTCGGCCGCCTTTTTCTCTCCCCATGACTTCCACGCACGCATGCAAATTAAACCCGCCAACCCCCGAATCTCATCTGTTATCGCGCTGCTGTGTGTCTCCAACAGCCAATAAAAGCACCGATTTAGAACCCCCCCCAAAAAGAGGGGTAGGGGGCTCTCGCTCTTGTTAGGGGCCAGACGAGAGAGTGGGGGAGAGGGGTCTTTTTGAGTTTATCGGCTGCAAAAAAGAGGAAACTTTGGGCCTCAGTCTCTGAGCCTGGCCTACTCCGCAGGGCTGTTGTGTGGCAAAGTCGGAACGTCCCAACTCCTAACTTCGCTTCTTTGGAATTCTGCTCTGGAAAAAAGACCATGTCCGTCATATAATAAAGCGTCTTGAGCGGTGGAGGAAGTAGATTCTTTCTCCGGGGCACAGTGGGTGAAATTGATATTGGTGGGATTCGGACCGGTTCTAGAGAACTGGCAGTGGGAATCTTGAGTCATTCAGAGGACCGGCCAATCCCACCTCTTCTCTGCCTCCCATTGAGCCCCAGCTGATCGACTGGGTCTCCTTTGGTTGCCCTGCACAGGAGAACAGAGCTGGAAAGCAGGTTAGTGGGGGTGGAGAGGGAAGGGGGATTTTGTAGGATCCCGCTGTTGGACGTCGGCTTGCAAGCTGCCGAAAGGAGAGGGGCCGTATTTTTCTACCTCCGGCGTCTTTTCCTCATCTCTAGAATATGGACTACAATCCCCATCGCCATTCCCCTGGCTGTGCCTGATGGGGGCAGTGTTAAGTCCAGCATTTCCACTCCAGGCCCACAGCTGGGAAAGAGCTTTTTTTTTCAATGGAAGATGCAGCCTAGAAAATGGCAGAGGGAGGGAGGGAAGGAGAAAGAAAGAAAAGGAAGGAAGGAAGGAAAAAGGGGAGGGAATTGGTGTGGGAAAGGGAGGAGGGAGGGAAGGAAGAAAGGAAGGAGAAAGAAGAGGAACAGAGGGAATTTGTGGGAAAAGATGGGGGGAAAGAAGGGAAAAGGGGAAGGAAGGAAGGAGAAAGGGAGAAAGAAAAGGAAGGAAGGAGCAGGAAAAGGAGAATGAAAGAGAAAGGAAGGAAGGAAGGAGAAAGGGAGGAAGGAAAAAGAAGGAAGGAAGGAGAAAGGAAGAAAGAAAAGGAAGGAAAAAGAAGGAAGGAATGAGAAAGGGAGAAAGAAAAGGAAGGAAGGAGCAGGAAAAGGAGAATGAAAGAAGGAAGGGAAGGAAGGAGAAAGGGAGGAAGAAAAGGAAGGAAGGAAGGAGAAAGGGAGAAAGAAAAGGAAGGAAAAAGAACGAAGGAAGGAGAAAGGAAGAAAGAAAAGGAAGGAAAAAGAAGGAAGGAATGAGAAAGGGAGAAAGAAAAGGAAGGAAAAAGAAGGAAGGAATGAGAAAGGGAGAAAGAAAAGGAAGGAAGGAGCAGGAAAAGGAGAATGAAAGAAGGAAGGGAAGGAAGGAGAAAGGGAGGAAGAAAAGGAAGGAAGGAAGGAGAAAGGGAGAAAGAAAAGGAAGGAAGGAGAAAGGGAGAAAAAAGGAAGGAAGCAGCAGGGAAGGGAGGAAGGAGAAAGAAGGAAGGAAGAGAAAGGATAGAAAGAAAAAGGAAAGAAAACTTGTTATTCCTATCTCAAGCGGGCAATGCCTGTGGGCGTGTCTCCAAACCTCCGTGGGCGCGGCTAAGGAGAAGCCCCGCCCCTTTAGTTCCAGCTCTGCCCCGCCTCCTTCCGGCTACTCTCACTCTTCCGACGCTTGCTGGGGTTGCTTCCCTTTCCACCCACCCCCTCCGAAATGGTCGCGCCCTCTCTTGCGCGCGACGGAGCCCGGGCCGTTTTCCAATTGGTGGCGAGGCGAGGGGAGGCGGGAGCGCGCGGATGGAACGCTGGGGCCCGGGCGAGACCATCCGGCCGGGGCGGGCGGGGGTGGCGTGGGTGCGGGGAAACTTGTTGGAGCTATGGCGCCGTGTCCGAAGCTGGTGCTGCTTTTCAGCGGGAAGCGAAAATCGGGCAAAGATTTCGTGGCCGAAGAAATCCAAAGCCGGTAAAAAATATAGATAAGATAGATAGATAAAATAAAATAAAATTTAAAATAAAAAAGAGGCGCATGTGCAAAACAAAAAAATGGCTGGGGGTGGGGAGCATCGCATTTAGGGAGGAAGGGGCGGGCCCTTTGCATGATGGACGGGGGTGGGTGGGCTGCCTAGAAAGCCCACCCACCCCACCCCCAGCCCATGTGCCTTTGCAAGGCTGGCACTGGTTTGGCAGCGCCCCTCCCTTCATATTGCCCCCTCCCTTGCAAATGCTTCCCCCACCCCCAGACTTTGCACGCGTGTCTGCTAGGCATGCAGACGTGCAGCCGGCACGCGACTCCCCAAAGCATCAGTGCAGCATGGTGGTCCAACACGGGAGGCTTTTAAGAAAAGATGTGGGCGGCCGTTTGTCTGAAATGGGATAGGGTCTCCTGCTTGGGCAGGGGGCTGGGCTAGATGACCTCCGAGATCCCTTCCAACTGTTATTCTGTCCTTTTCCTTCCTTCGTTTCCTTCTTTTCCTTCCTTCCTTTCCTTCCTCCCTTCTTTTCCTTCCTTCCTTCCTCCCTTTCCTTCCTTCCTTCCTTTCCTTCTTTTCCTTCCTCCCTTTCCTTCCTTCCTTCCTTTCCTCCCTTTCCCTTCCTTCCTTCCTTTCCTTCGTCCCTTTCCTTCTTTTCCTTCCTTCCTTCCTTCCCTTCCTTCCTCCCTTTCCTTCCTTCCTTCCTTCCTTCCTTCCTTCCTTCCTCCCTCCCTCCCTTCCTTCCTTCCTTCTTTCTCCAATCACTGGAGATTTTAAAGAAGTGACTGGACAGCTATTTGTCTGAACAGGTATAGGGTCTCCTGCCTGATTAGGGGGCTGGACTGGATGACCTCTGAGGTCCCTTCCAACTCTGTCATTCAGTTCTATTCTGTTCTAAAAATCCCCAAAGCAAAGCAAAAAAAAAGGTGGGGAGGGAAAGAGCCTGAAAAAAATGGGGGGGGCTTTGTCCTGGAGCAACACCCCCCCCCTTTGTCCAACCCCTTTAAATTAAATTTAAAAATCCAGATTAGATTAGATTAGATCTTGATTCAATCTCAACTCCGGCAGATCTAAATTTTAATATAGAATACAGGTTTTGTTCTTTAGTTGTAATCTATAGATATGTTAATTGCTGGTTGGGGGAGGGGGGAATTCAATATCTTAATTGGACCGTTGTGGATATAAATTTGTGTGGTAAACTACTCCTGCCTCTGGAAGCTCTTTCCTAGCTAAACAGGGCAGAAAACACACACGTCTCCATGGGAAACTGGACCGAATGGCTCCCAACTTCCAGCATCTTCCCAGAGTTTGGAGGCCTCTGTTGTTGTTGTTTTTTTTTTTTTTTTCGGGCATCGTGAGGTAGACTGCTGCTGGCTAGAGAGGCTCTCTACTGAACCTGTTGATTTCTGACCTCCTTTTTTTGTGTGTTTTTATTGGCAGGTTGGGGCTGGATGTTTGCACCATTCTCCGCTTATCCGGCCCTTTGAAAGAGCAGTATGCAAAGGTAATTTGGTTTAAATCTGATTTATTCTGCCTTTTTTAAAGAAAACTATGGAGGGGGGGGGTAGATTCTGGATTTAGTTGAGCATGACCCATAGGTAATTCAATTTAAAACTGTGGTTTTTGTTATCTGGGGTTTTTTGGGGGGTGAGCTGGAATCTGATTTTATTTGAGCATGAAACACTGATTAAAGAAGTAATTTAGTTTTTAAAAGTTGCTTGGTTTTGGGCGGGATGTAGAATCTGAATTTGAGTGCAAAATTCTATATATATATTAAAGCACAGTACCAGTCATGCATCATCACAAAATCTCCAGAACCGTAAAACCTACATACTTGAAATTGGGCCCGTATGTTCCTCTTGCCTTCTAGGTGCTCACTAAGAAAGGATTTTTTGAAATGACCATCAGAGCATTAATATTTCCTATATTATTATTATTATTATTATTATTATTATTATTATTAATATTATAACATGCTCTGATGCTAAGGAGTTCTACTCCCCCTCCCCACCCGAAAAGAAATCTCTTCCAAAGGCAAAACACAAGCGGAGGAGGTTCAATCTCAGGGTACCAAGCAGCTTTTAGTACAGAACAGTTGAGCTAAGCCACGCCCAGGCTCCTTGCTGTCTCCTTGCTCACAAAGCAAATACTCTTTCAGTTTCCAAACAGCCCTCCACTCTCTCACACAATGGTAGGACGCTAGCCAGATGAATACCGATGGAGGCTGGTAGGCAGAAGCAGAATTTTTTCCTCCTTATTTTCTTCCCCCAAAACTAAGCCCGACCACATAGTTTCAAAGCGAAACACAGGTTTCCAGCTCGTTCTCGATATATTTAAAAATAATACAATTCAAGGGACATTTGCGCGCCCTGGAATGGAACCATTTGTCTGTTCTCAATTTTAAGGATTTTTTTTTTCATGTGGCGGTGAGTTCCGTGGGTGAATTAGCACCTTTTTTTTTTTTTTGGAATTTTAGGAAGTTGAATGTGGAGAATTGCAGAGGAAATGTTGGGGTTTTCTTACACGCAGGAACACGGCCTGGATTTCCAGCGGCTTCTAGACGCCACCGATTACAAGGAGCTGTACCGCGAAGACATGATCCGTTGGGGGGAAGAACGACGGCAGAGCGACCCTGGTTTCTTTTGTCGCATTGTGGTGGAAGGCGTGACGCAACCCATCTGGGTAAGGCCGGGCTGAATATACAGGTGGTCCTGAACTTAACAACCACAGTGGAGCCCAAAGTTACTAGTGTTAAAAAGATCTTGGGATTTAAGAGCCGACCAGCACGCTGATGCAATAAGAATAAATTAGCATAGCGTGGGTATTTCCCTTTAAGACTGGGGATGGGTTTGTTGGGGTTCGCCATCAGCCGTCAGAGGTGATTGCCTCTCCCATAAGGTATAAAGGAAGTGCAAAGGTAGGGAAATCTTTGCAGGAAGCAAAGTCGTTCATTCTGTTCGGATTAAATCTTCAAGATCTGTGTGGACTTTGTTGGCTTTTTACAGTTAATTTGGCACTTTAGTCTGTTGGCAATACTTCAAAGGAGAAAAAGGTGGGTGCTTATCTCGAGAGACTGTTTGGGACTCATTACGGGCTGGGAATGAACATAATTCCCAGCGTTGAAATAAAACAAGCGTGGTTTGGACTAAGCGTGTGCTTAATTACGGTCTTGGGAAGCCTTGGTTGGAACAGGGCTCTGTCCCTTTAAGAGGTGTTTATATAAAGGCAGCCATTAGAGGGCGTGTCCTTTCTCCTTGTGTCCCGTATTCATTGCAGAGTTCTCTGTGTTAAGAAGTTTAATCGCTTGTAAAGTATTTTGCTACCACGTTTATTTCTGTATATGTCTTAAATATCTAAGCCTCTCTGTGCTGTATTTTTTGCTCCTGGCTTGTCTCATAAAGAGTAGTCACACTGCAGACGCTCTGAACAGCTAAGCAAGGCAATTTTTAAGGCCCCATTCTACGACCTTCCCTGCGACCGTCGTTAAGTGAATTCACAGCAACTTAGTCCCCCATGGTCATTCAATGAGCCCATTTTCTCCATTGAGAAAGGTCACCAAAAAAGCGGGGGGGGGGGAATCATTTGACACCCACCGGGAGGAATGCCGCGACTGTCGTAAATACGAGCCAGCAGCCAAGCGTCTTGAATTTTGATCGTGGGCGTGTTGCGACGGTCATAAGTGTGAGAACATCCTTTTTCAGTGTCGTCACTTCAAACGATCGCTCAGCAAATCGTCGTAAGTCGGGGGAACTGCTTCTAGCTGCCTTCTGGACCGACTCCCGTCTCAGTCCTGGGTTCGGCGAACGGGGCCTGATCAGTTTAAAAGAATGAGGGAGGAGCAGATGGCCAGAATTTGAACTCGAGTCCCCAAGAGATTTTTATTAGTATTTTTCGCTTCTCTCCCTTTCCCCTCTCCTTGCCAACGCAGATCGTGAGCGACACCCGCCGATCCTCGGACGTGGAATGGTTCCGTGACGTCTACGGGGACCTGGTTCAAATTGTGCGGGTGATTGCCACGGAGGAGACCCGGAGAAGGCGGAACTGGGTGTTCGTGACAGGTAAAATGAGGTGGTCTGATTGTGTCCAGGTGTACACGGAAGGACGGATAAAGCTGCTCTGTTCCGGTGTGGCTAGTGTAGAATCTGAAAATCAGAATAGAGAATAGAATATTTTCTATTCTATATTTAGAAGGGAAGAGAGAATAGACTAGACTAAACTAGACTAGAATAGAATAGAGTAGAGTAGAGTAGAGTAGAGTAGAGTAGAGTAGAATAGAATAGAATAGAATAGAATAGAATAGAATAGAATAGAATAGAATAGATTAGATAATGGAATAAAGAATAGAATAATAGAATAGAATATAGAATAGAATATAGGAAAGAATAGGATTCAGAATAGAATAGAATATAGAATAGAATAGAATAGAATAGAATAGAATAGATAATGGAATAAAGAATAGAATAATAGAATAGAATATAGAATAGAATATAGGAAAGAATAGGATTCAGAATAGAATAGAATAGAATAGAGAATAGGGAAGAGAAGAGAAGAGAAAATAGAATAGAGAAGAGAAGAGGAAAGAGAAGAGAAAATAGATTAGAAGAGAGAAGCGAAGAGAGAATAGAATAGAATTAAAATGAATTAGAATTAGAATATAGTTAGAATAAGAATAGAAGGCTCTATTCGGCCAAGGGACACCCAAGAAATTTGTCTTCGGTGCAGAATTTCTCAGTGTGGGAGTTGTATATAAATGAGTTTCTGGGGTATTTATTGAATACATTGTTAAGGCATTATATGAGTCTTCAAGTCCCCAAATCTTTAGTTTGGTGGGTCCTAAGTTTCTAGCCCTTAAGAAACTCAGGAGGCCAGTGGAGGCCAGCTTCTTCCAATGGGTTACCTGTGTGTGTGTGTGCGTGTGCATGCACATTTGTAAAAGCCACCGGGTTTTCAATTTGACTCGGAAGTTCTGACGTTAAAACCCTTCCCCCCCCCTTCCCATCTCTTTTCTCTGCTCCCCAGGAATTGACGACGCCGAATCCGAGTGCGGATTAGACCAAGGCATCTCCTACGACTGGGTGATCACCAACGACGGAGACCAGCTATCTTTGGATGCCCAGCTGGAGAAACTCCTTCAATTTATCCAGAGCAAGCTTTAGGAACCAACTGGGTTACCTGGTGGTCTCTCTTTCTTTCTCTCTTTCTCTCTCTCCTTCCGTAGCTCTGTTGGGGAGGGCACAAAGGGGGGGCTTAGGCTGGGGGCTGGGCTGAAGGACCAAAGAGGGGTGAAGGCGTCAGAAGAGGAGGTCCTTCCCAAAATAGAAGACACCCCCGCCCCCGCCCTTCCCCCAAGCCAGAAACGATCCCGTTAAACTTTGCTGTACAGCTTCCTTCCTGGAATGGAGACTCCGTTCCAGAAAGTGCCATAATCCAGTGCCGGTTTTTTCTTCTTAAATGTGTTTTTTTTCTTCCCTCTCCGTCGCAACAAGGCCGCCTGCTTTGACCGCCCCGCAGGTCACTCTGGGAGGAAGATTAAACCCCCCACCTTTCTATAAGGTCTCGATTCCTCCTCCTCTCCCCTGTTGGTGGAAGGGATGACGGGGGTCCTTGTTCTTCCCGCCGTCCCCCGACTTTGAGATGAGGGCAGTACCGCTTCCTGCCACCAGGGGGCAGAGCAAGACCTGCTTTTTTCTCTCCCCCTCAAAAAAACCAACAAAAAACACTTGATTTTAGCTCTCCTGAAGGTTGGATTTCTACCTTTTTTTTCACCTGAATTGATCCATTGGTGACGGTGGAGGAACCTCCCCCAGGAGGAAAATCCCATTTTTCCCCCTGGAGATAAAATAAATTTATTCCCAATTTATGGTCCTTTGTGGTTAGGAAAACCCACTGGGGGGGTCCCCAAACAGGTGGGGGAACCACATTGTCGTGCCTTATTCTCGAAAAAGCCTGGTTTTCCCTCCTCCTTTCTCTTCGCTTCGTTCCTCCCCCAATCCTCCCCCCCCTCCCTTGGCCCGTGGCAGAATGCCAATTTCTCCCCCAGCAAAATGTTCTTCTGCCATATGGGGAGGGGCGGGGGGGGATTTCCTTCCAGAAAACAGGGAGGGAGAGACACCCCCCGCCCCCCCAAAAATTATTGCATTGGGATGAGAGCGAAGCGCATTGAAAGCAGCCTCTGAAATGCACCTGGAAGGCGCGGTTTTTTTTGCAGGCACTCCTCCCCCCCACTCCGCGAGTTTAATCCCCCTCCCCGGCTTCATTCCGCTCCGATGCTGGGGGGGGTGGGTTTAATTCCCTTGGGGGTGGGGGGAATTAAAATAAGTTGGCCACTAAGCAGATCGGCTCCCGGGAAGGTGTGCAAAGCAAATTTGCAAAAAAAAAAAAAAAAGGTGAGCCATTCTGCAAGGCTGTTGCATTTTGGGGGAAGGAGAGGGGGAAGCGACTTGGGGAGGGGGCTGTTTTCAGCCTGGACTCCCCCTCCTCCCCCTTCTGAATGGGAAATGCTCTCCCAGCTGTTTGCAAGACCCTCCCCCCAATTTCCTGCCTCTGTTGCTGTGTGTATTACCCCCGTTAAGGCAGCATCGCGTATGAATCGCTAATATTAACGAGAAACGCATAATTTCTTTTCCGCCTGTTGGGTAGGGAGGCGGTGGCAGTGCTCCAATAAAGCCCGTTGATTGGTTAAAGGCCCCTGCCTCTTTTTTTTGATTGGCCCTTCTGGGGTCCAATCCAGGCGAGGGATGTAAGAAGGGCAGCCACTCAAAGGGGGAGGATGGAAAGGATTTTCCCACACCAGGTTGTATGAATGTGTTCGTTTCTATTTCCTATATATCGAACTAGCTGGATATCCATGCGCTTCGCTACGAAACTATGTGGTGGGGCTTAGTTTTTTGGGGAAATAAAGAATTTTTTGCCTCTGCCTACCAGCATCCATCGGTATTCATCTGACTAGCATCCTCTCAGTGTGTGAGAGAGTGGAGGGCTGTTTGGAAACTGAAAGAGTATTTGCTGTGTGAACAAAGGAGGCAGCAAGGAGCCTGGGCGTGGCTTAGCTCAACTGTTCTGGACTAACGCTGCTTGGTGCTCTGAAACTAAAACTCCTCTGCTCGTGTTTTGCCTTTGGAAGAGATTTCTTTTCAGGTGGGGAGGAGGAGTAGAACTCCTTAGCATCAGAGCATGTTTAATAATAATAATAATAATAATAATAATAATAATATAGGAAATACTAATGCGCTTGATGGTCTTTTGGAAAAATCCTTTCTTAGTGAGCCCCTAGAAGCCAAGAGGAACCTACGTGCCAGATTTCACGTTTGTAGGCTTTACGGTTCTGGAGATTTTGTGATGATGTATTTCGCTTTTATATATACAGATAAACAAGACTTGGAAGGGACCTTGGAGGTCATCTAGCCCAAGCCCCTGCTAGAGCAGGAGAGAGTCTATCCCAACTAATAGCTTCTACCTAGGATCGAACTCGCAGCCTCCTGATGGTGAGGCGAGAACTCCACCTCCAGCTACTGGTCCTATCTAGTACACGAGGGGTGAGCCATTAACGGGGGTGGGGGGGCAGTGTCTCTCTTTCTTCTGGACACCCCCCCACACCCCTCTTTTGGCCTGTTCCACAAGGATTCCTTGGAAAGCAGCCAAGGTATAAAGACAGGAGTTAACAACGGTTCATTTAGTGATGAAAGTGGCCACTGGCACGGAAGGAAGGAAAGGGACGCGGGACCGTGTTTCACGCCATTTGATTTTTTTCACGCGATTTCGGTGTTTCCTTGGATGCAACCTTGGCTGGCCGTGACTTCATCCCTTCTGCCACCTGAATGGAGTGCGTGGGTCACACCTGGGCAAGGTTGGCAGTGGGTGTGCATAGGGCAAGGCCACAGGTGTTCAGCCAGGTGTTCCCAAGGCAGACCGAAGCAGGGATTTCTCCTGCCCGTCGTATCTATCTACCTACCTATCTATCTCTATCTATCATCTATGTCTCTATATCTATTATATCTATCTACCCACCTACCTATCTATTATATCTATCATCTATATGTCTCTCTATATCTCTCTATATCTATTATCTATATGTCTCTGTATATCTATGTCTCTATATCTATCATCTATCTACCTACCTACATATCTATCATTCATTTTTCTATCTACCTTTCATCTACCTCCTCTCTCTACCATTCATCTATCTACCTCTCACACACACACATGCATCTATCATTCTCATCTATGTATCTATCATCTATCTACCTACCTACATATCTATCATTCATCTATCTATCATCTATCTACCTCTCTCATCTACTTCTCTCTCTCTCATCTATCATTCATCTATCTACCTCTCTCTCACACACACATGCATCTATCATTCTCATCTATGTATCTATATCATCTATCTACCTACCTACATATCTGTCATTCTCTCATCTCTCATCTCTCTACCTCTCTCTCTCATCTATCTCCCTCCCTCTCTATCTTTCTATCATCTATCATTCTCTCATCTATCTACTTCTCTCTCATACACAAACACACATACACGCATCTATCATTCTCATCTATCACTACCTACCTACCTACATCTATCTATCTATCTATCCATCCATCCATCCATCCATCCATCTATATCAATTTTTGACAATTGGCACCGACTCCAGAAACCATTGCATCCTCCCAGCTGGTGGCTGATGGGAGTTGGAGGCCCCTTCTGGTGAGGAGGGGGAAGGGTTTTTAAAAAGGGGGGGGGAGGGTGAGCTCCCAAATGGGCTAGATGAGCTCTTCCAGACGTTAGGGCGGCTGACTCCCCGATCTAACGTGGATGGATTTTGGGGGGGCTGTGCACGGAGAGCGCTCCCCCTCCTCTTCCTCCATAGAGGCCGGGCATCGGCCCTCCAACCGGGAGAGGCTTCTCCAAGCAGCATCGCCACCTGTTGTTTCGCCCACCTGCCAGCCAGCCTTTCCCCGCCTCCCGGTGGCGGGTGGGGCTGGGCGGGTCCTTTTCCCCGGCCGAATGAATGAAGCAGACCCCCGTTCTGTCGTTGTGGGGGGGGGGGAAGGGGGGGCGCGCAAAAGCGGACCACGAATCCCGTGGCGCTGGCGGCAGGAGAGCGCACAGGCGCAGTCCCGGCGGGCGGCTTCGGGGAGGGGGCTCCTCTTCCACCCACCCACCCGTTAGAAGGGGAGGGGAAGGAGGAGGAGGAGGAGGAGGAAGGGGGGGCTCGTGATGTCACCCCCCCCTCACCTCCCGGCCCAGCCAATGAGCGCCATCCCAAGGCAAGGGGGGCTTGGCCGGCCGGCGCGTTCCTGTGCCAGGCTTTCCAGTCGCGCCCGCTGGCAGCTCGGCTGCAGCCGCCGCCGGTGCTGCCACCCGCCCCAGCCTCCAGGCTGGGCAAGCCGCGCGGGTGGGGGTGGGCGCCGGCTTGGATGCCCCTGCGCTGGGGCGGGCAGCGCGCTGAGCCGGGCCAGGGCCAGGGCCGGGCAGAGGAAGAGGAGGAGGAAGAAGGAGAAGGAGAAGAAGAAGAAGGAGAAAGAGAAGAGGAGGAGGAGGAGGAGGAGGATGGAGCCCCCCGCGCCCTTCCTCGACCCGGGAGGGGGCGAACCGGCCGCGCCCCCCAACCTGGCACCCAACCCGGCTCCCTTGGCACCCTTGGCACCGGTGCCACCCGTGCCACCGGCCTCCGGGGGTCCCTTGCGGGCTCCCCCGGCCGTGGCCGCCCTGCGCCCGGCTTCTCGCCACGGCAGCCAGCCCAACGTCAGCGGCGAGCCCGGTTGGGCGGCTCCGGGCCACTCGCCCAGCTCCAGCGGCGGTGGCGGAGGAGGAGGCGGCGGCGGCGGCGGCACGGCCAAGCACCGCCAAGCCGCCAGCCCCTTGGCGCACCGCCGGGACAGCAACCCCTTCACGGAGATCGCCATGAGCTCGTGCAAGTACAGCGGCGGCGTCATGAAACCTCTCAGCCGGCTCAGCGCTTCCCGTCGGAACCTGCTCGACGCCAGCGGACCGGTTGCCGGCACCGGTTCGGTTCCGGAGCCCGGCGGAGAAGCTCAACCTTTGCAACTCTTGGCGTCCGGGCCGCCCCCGCCGGAGATCGTCATCTCCCGGGAAGGCAACCACTCCCCGGCGGGGTTGTTGCAAGCCAACACGGGCGGGGGTCCCGGAGCCAAGCAGCACCACCAGCAGCAACCCCCGCCTTCCTCTTCCTCCACCGGGTCGGTTCCGGCTCCCGGAGCCCCCGGCCCGCCTTTCGCCAAGCCGCCCAAGCGCAAGAACCAGAACATCGGCTACCGCCTGGGCCACCGGCGCGCCCTCTTCGAGAAGCGCAAACGGCTCAGCGATTACGCGCTCATCTTCGGCATGTTTGGTATCGTGGTGATGGTCATCGAGACGGAGCTCTCCTGGGGCTTGTACTCCAAGGTAGGGGCCGGGGTGGGGAGGGAGGGACCGGGGGGGTGGGGAGGGCAGAGTCCGAGGTTGGGTGGGTGGGGGAGGCTTCGACTCGCCAAAGAGGAGACCCACCCCGAGCGCGCCCCGCTTGGATAAAGGCGCCTGGCTGCTTGGAGAAGGAACTGGACCCTCGCTGGGTTTGGCCCCCTCCTCTTCCTCCTCTTCCCCACACCTCTTGGCGAAGTTGAGACAGGGTTTGGAGGGGGGTCGCTGGGGAGGGGGTTGCAGACACTTGGTGGGGTACCCCAAAGGGCACCCCACTTGGATAAAGGTGCCTGGCTGCTTGGAGAAGGAACCGGACCCTCCCTGGGTTTGGCCCCCTCCTCTTCCCCACACCTCTTGGCGAAGTTGAGACAGGGTTTGGAGGGGGTCGCTCGGGAGGGGCTTGCAGACACTTGGTGGGGTTCCCCAAAGGGCACCCCGTTTGGATAAGGCGCCTGGCTGCTTGGGGAGGGGGCTTGAATCTGGCTGGGTTTGACCTTTTTCTTCCTCCTCTTCTCCACACCTCTTTGCGAAGTTGAGACCGGGATGGGGGGTTGTCGCTGGGGAGAGGCTTGCAGACACTTGGTGGGGTTCCCCAAAGGGCACCCCATTTGGATATTGGGCTGGCTGCTTAGTTAGGGGGCTTGAACCTCGGTATGTAGGTGTGTTGGTCCTCCTCTTCCCCATATCACTTTCCAAAGTTGAGATGGAGATGTCCGCTGGGAGTGCTGTAGACACTTGGTGGGGTACCCCAAAGGGCACCCTGCTTGTTGGATAGGGGCCTGGCTGCTTGGGGAGGGGGGGGCTTGAATTTGGGTGGGTTTGGGCCCCTCCTCTTCCCCACGTTTCTTTCCAAAGTTGAGAGGGAGATGGGGGGGGTCATTGGGAGAGCGGAGTGTTGTAGACACTTGGAGGGGTTCCCCCAAACTCACCCCGCTTGTTGGATAGTTGGATAGGGGGCTGGCTGCTTGGGGAGGTTTGGGCCCCCCTCCTCTTCCCCATATTTCTTTCCAAAGTTGCGAGGGGGACTGAAGTCACTTGGGAGGGGCAGGCCAACCCCTCGGGGGGGTCCCCAAAGTGTGCCCCTCTTGGATAGAGGGCTGGCTGCTTAGGGGAGCAACCTTAACATGAGTGGGCCTCATTTCTCCTCTTCTCCATATTTCTTCTCCAAGTAAGGAGGGGTCTGGAGGTCGGGGGGGGTGTTAACCAGTGGGGGGGGTCCCCAAATCACACCCCCTATTCTAAGTACCTGTTGCAGGCATTTAAAGAGAGGGGTCTGGCTGCTGGGGGAAGGGGCTTCAATTTTTGGAGTCCAACTCCTCCCCATGCCTCTTTCTGGATGGGGTGGGGGGAGAGCCAAGCATGCCCCCCCCCTTTGCTCCCCTCTCAAAGGAAGGAGACAGGTGAAGGAAGGAAGGAAGGAAGGAAGGAAGGAAGGAAAGAAGGAAGGAAGGAAGGAAGGAAGGAAGGAAGGAAGGAAGGAAAAGGAAAGGAGAAAAGAAAAATGGAAGAATAGAGAGAAAGAAAGGAGGAAGGAAGTGGAAGGGAAAAGAACAAGGAAGGATAAAAAGGAAGGAAGGAAGGAAGGAAGGAAGGAAGGAAGGAAGGAAGGAAGGAAGGAAGGAAAGAAAGAAAGGCAGGAATTCCTCTGGATTGATAGCGAAAGAATGTTCCGTCTGTGACCAGGAAACAGACACCAAGGCCTGGAAATCAATCAAATAATATTTTCCCCACCGGCAATCGGACGAAGAAAAATTAATGTTTTCTAATAGTTTCATCCGGAGTTTCTCAACTTGGCAACTTTTAAGCTGTGTGGACTTCAACTCCCAGAATGCCCTGGCCAGCCTGAACCATTGGCTGACACCTTATAATGCCACCTGACTTCTAATCTAAATTTTCTTCCTTGTCAGTTTAACTTGCTATTTCTTCTCCTGCCAACTGGGGATGAGGTAGATGACTAACCTATGACTAGATATGATTATCTTAGGATCAACCCTTTAGAGATTCAAAGACAGTTATGGTATCAGTGGGTTGGTCTGGATGACCTCTAAAGGTTCCAGGAAGACGGAGCAAATTCTTATAAGGAAGGCACAAGTTCGTCAGGTGACCGACGGCATCTTTCTAAACTGGCTCTTTCCATATATTTTTTTTTAAGCTGGGCCATAATTTTTTCAGAATATTATCAGTCGTATTGGAGATTCATGTCACTGAGATAATGAGGCCAGATTAATAGAATAACAAATAGAACAAATAGAATAAATTGTAAAGTTCACCCATTTTAAAGCAGGCTGGCTGGGGGATTCTGGGAGTTATAATCCAGCCGTCTTAAAGCAAGAGGGCTGGGGAATGAATAGAAGAAAGAACAGAAAATTAGAATAGAATAGAATAGAATAGAATAGAATAGAATAGAATATAGAATGGAATAGAATAAAGAGAGAATAGAATAGAATAAAATAGAAAATAGAATAGAATAGAATAGAATAGAATAGAATAGAATAGAATAGAATAGAAAGTATAACAGAGTCGGAAGGGACCTTGTAGGTCATCTAGTCCAACCCCCCCACCCACCCAAGCGGGAGACCCTACACCATTTCTGACAAATGGCAGTCCAGTCTCTGCCTCCTTTCTTCCTGCATTTGTCAGTTTTTCCCCCCCAGCCAAATCTCACCCATTAGTTACGTCTGGGCCTGGCTGATAAATGTCTACTTATTTATTTATCACCTTTCTTGGCTTCCCATCTCTGGGAGTTTAAACAAAGAATTCCTTCCTCCTGCCTGGCACAGAAGATGGGGAGGCCGGAAGTTCCCGGCTGCCGTGTAACCCTCCCATCCATTTTGTAAATGCAACCTCCCAATGATGGTTTATTCACCCAACCCCGATTCAGCCAAGGGGAAGGCCACCAGTCTTCGGGGTGCAGCGTTCGCCGGTGGACTTAGGGTTTTTTTTTGTGTGGGTAAAGATGCCCCTTGATTTATTTATTTTTTTCCCCTCTCTTGAAAGCATCTGGGACCAGGAGAAAAATCTTTCTGGGCTTGAGGGCGAATTATTAAATTGATCTCTAAGCCAGCCTGTCTTAACCTTGGCAGCTTTAAGAGGGGTGGATTTCAACTCCCAGGATTCCTCAGTCAGTCTATTTGAAGAGGGGTGGACTTCAACTCCCAGAATCCCCCTGCCAGCCTGTTTTAAGGTGGCTGGACTTCAACTCCCAGAATTCCCCAGCCAGCATGTTTAAGACGGCTGGACTTCAACTCCCAGAATTCCCCAGCCAGCATGTTTAAGACGGCTGGACTTCAACTCCCAGAATTCCCCAGCCAGCATGTTTAAGACGGCTGGACTTCAACTCCCAGAATTCCCCAGCCAGCATGTTTAAGATGGCTGGACTTCAACTCCCAGAATTCCCCAGCCAGCATGTTTAAGACAGCTGGACTTCAACTCCCAGAATCCCCTGCCAGCCTACTTTAAAATGGCTGGACTTCAACTCCCAGAATCCCCTACCAGCCTGCTTTAAGATGGCTGGACTGCAATTCCCAGAATTCCCCAGCCAGCATGTTTAAGACGGCTGGACTTCAACTCCCAGAATCCTCCTGCCAGCCTGCTTTAAGATGGCTGGACTTCAACTCCCAGAATTCCCCAGCCAGCATGTTTAAGACAGCTGGACTTCAACTCCCAGAATCCCCCTGCCAGCCTACTTTAAAATGGCTGGACTTCAACTCCCAGAATCCCCCTACCAGCCTGCTTTAAGATGGCTGGACTGCAATTCCCAGAATTCCCCAGCCAGCATGTTTAAGACGGCTGGACTTCAACTCCCAGAATCCCCTAGCCAGCCAGCTTTAAGACGGCTGGACTTCAACTCCCAGAATCCCCCTGCCAGCCTCCTCAAAGTTGCCAATCCCTGCTCAAGCCGCCTGCTTTATAATTAGGGGGAGAAGAAGTAAACCCCCGAGCTATTAATAATCTTGAATTATGTCCAGCCCCTCCCCTCCACCTCTTTTTCCTACCCTTGTGGGTCAGCGCTATTGTGTTAAAACAACACACACGCACACAAGGAAGGTTGGTTTGGCAGGAATCCCCTCGTGTGGGTGGCGGAGAGGAGGCTGGAGTTGTAACAGCTGCGCCCAGGGCGGGCAAAGTATTCCCTTCCTGCAGGGCGGGCATCGGTGGCATGAGGCCAAGCGCCTTCTGGCTCTGCGCCTAATTGATCTGGAAAAGTCCTGGCCGAAGCTGGTTTCTTCCCGAGGCTGCTTTTTAGCAAAATCGATGGCCAGCAATCGACCCCAGATTCCAAAACTGGAAGGAAAGGGGGTTTGTTTGCTCACACACACACAGACACACATACACACACACACCCGTCTAGGGGACCCCATTTTGGCTGGGTGGGTTTCGTGCCGTCCTGCCTCCAAGGGATCTTAGTCTTTTCCCGGTGCTCGGGAGGCCGAGAGACGAAGTCATGGCCAGTCTCCGGTGAAAAAGGGCCCTCTAAACCGGGTTTTCCGTCGATCGTAGTTTGTTGAGTCAGCGGTGGGCTCTTGGGGGGGGGGGCTTACGCTGAATTGTTGATCGTGGTTTGTGATGTACAATGGAGAGGTTTGCCAACTCAGCCCATGAAAAGGACGCCGTGTTCCTCAACCACCCAACAGCCCAACCTTAGATTGGGATCAGGTGTGTGCGTGCGTGTGTTTATACATACATACACATACATACACACACACACAC
Organism: Pseudonaja textilis; assembly: GCF_049901715.1. Lineage (NCBI taxonomy): Eukaryota > Metazoa > Chordata > Lepidosauria > Squamata > Elapidae > Pseudonaja > Pseudonaja textilis. Next base: position 8,495,227 of record NC_142005.1, read on the forward strand.
ACACACACACACATACATACACACACACACATATATATACACACACACAGAGAGAAACATACACACACACACAGATATATATACACATACACAGGCATTCGTATACACACACATCTATATATATATACACACACACACACACACACGCACACACATCTATATATATATACACTCACATACACACACACACATACACACACATGTATATATACACACACACATACACACATATATATACACACAAAGACACACACATACACACATATACACACACACATATATACACACACACAGACACACACATATATATATATATATACACACACATACACACACATATATATATACACACAAAGACACACACAGACACACATATACACACACATATACACAGACACACAAATATATACACACACATACACACACATATATATATACACACAAAGACACACACAGACACACACACACACACGTACACGTACACACACACACCCATATATACACATGCATAAACGTAGAAAGTGGGGCTACTTCATAACGATGCCTTTTGTCTTCGTGGGATGATGCTAAACTTAGAAAGATTGATATCTTATTTTTCTGGGGAAAATAGGAAATTCCACTCCGGAGGGATATTTTTCCCAGCCCGGAGAAATCAATGGTCAGTGTGGAAAACACACAAACACCTCAGAGTCAGAGTTATTCTTCGAATTCCTAGGGGAGAAAATCTCGATTCGGATTTGAAATCTTTTTCTGTTCTTTTGTTCGGCTAAAGGTTAACGCCTTCCACGGCTTTGATTTTTTCTTTTTTTGTTAGAACTATTTTGAAGGGGTTTCTGGAAGCTTCTTTGGTCTCGTAGCTCCGGCGGGAGGGGTGGGGGAAATAACACCAGCAGGTCCTCAACTTACGATCGCCGTTGGGCCCAGCATTTCCGCTGCTAAGCGAGACAGTGGAGAAAGGAGCGTTGCTCCCATTTTACAGCCTTGCTGGCCACCCGTCGTTAAGCAGATCACTGCGGCTGAAAATTCAGTCCGCTTGCTGACTGACTCGTATTGATGATGGTGGGGGCGGGGGGGGGGATCACGCCATCTCGTTTTGCGACCTTCTGGCAAACAAACCTGACAGGGATTCTCTTCCTGGCTGTGTTCCTCCACAGCAATTCACTTAAGAACTTTGGCAAGGAAGGTCGTAAAACGGAGCGAAACTCAGCAATAGGGTCCTCCCGCTTGGGTGGGGCAGGGGGTTGGCCTAGATGACCTCCCAAGGTCCCTGTTATTATTCTGTTATTCCCCTGAACAAATGTCTCGTTTAGCAACAGAAATGTTGGGCTCCATCACGGTCGTAAGTCCGGGACTGCCTTTCTCAGAGACACAAAGCAGGTTGGGTGTCCCGGATTTTTGTCCTAGAAATTTTGGGCTCAACTCTTAGTTATAAGTTGAGGACAGTCTGTATTATTTTAAAAGGTTGGGTGGCTGGATTGGACCGCTGGGGGACGACAATCAAATCAGCCCAAATCTTATTTTTGAGGGAATAAATAATATATATTCGCGCTTCGCTACAAAACTATGTGGTCAGGCTTAGTTTTCGGGGAGGAAAATAAGGGGGGGAAATTCTGCCTCTGCCTAACAGCATCCATTGGCATTCACCTGGCTAGCAGTCCTGTTCAGTGTGTGAGAGAGTGGAGGCCTGTTTGGAAACTGAAAGAGTATTTACTGTGTGAGCAAGAAGGAGACAGCAAGGAGCCTGGGCGTGGCTTAGCTCAACTGTTCTGGACTAAAGCTGCTTGGGGCTGCTGTGAAACTGAAACTGAAACTCCTCTGCTTGTGTTTTGCATTTGGAAGAGATTTCTTTCCAGGTGGGGAGGGGGAGTAGAACTCCTTAGCATCAGAGCATGTTAATAATAATAATAATAATAATAATAATAATAATAATAATAATAATAATAATAATAATAATAATAATAATAATATAGGAAATACTCTAAATGCTCTGATGGTTATTTCAAAACGTGCTTTCTTAGCGAGCGCCTAGAAGCCGAGAGGAACATACGGGCCCAATGTCAAGTTTGTAGGTTTTACGGTTCTGGAGATTTTGTGATGATGCGTGAGGGGCATTTCGTATAGATAGATAGATAGATAGATAGATAGATAGATAGATAGATAGATAGATAGGCAGATGAGAGAGGTAGGTAGGTAGGTAGAGAGAGAGAGATAGGGGGTAGGTAGGTAGATGAGAGAGATAGGGGGTAGGTAGATAGATAGATAGATAGATAGATAGATAGATAGATAGATAGATAGATAGATGATTTTCAGCTTTGCTTGCTTGGTATGAGAAAAGGGAGGAGGGAAACGGTGCTGTTCCCAACTTAATTTATGATATATTTCTTTTCTTTGCAGGGCTCCATGTTCTCTCTGGCCTTGAAGTGTCTGATCAGCCTCTCCACTGCAATTTTATTGGGGCTGATCATTGCGTATCACACCCGGGAAGTCCAGGTGAGTCCGGGAGAGATTCAACATCAACTTGATATACTGGAACGCGTTGGCTTTTATTTCGTTTTAAGGTTTCCAGCAGGGGAGGTCCAAAGGCCTGGTTCAAGTCTCATTTTTGTTTTTAAATTTGAGATTGTACAGAGAGGTTCATTCTTCACTTGGGAGATGATTTTTTTTTAAAGCATTATATTCCTCTTGGGGTCTCTTAGGGGTCATCAAGATGGGCTCAGATTAAGTGATTGGCCAGTCTTTGCTTAATGTTTTTCTAAAATAATAATAATAAAAATAACAACAACAACAATAATAATAACAGTAACAATAATAGTTATTGTTCTTATTCTTATTGTTCTTATTCCATTATTATTATTATTATTATTATTATTATTATTATTATTATTATTATTATTATTATTATTATTATTATTATTATTATTATGGCAAAACCACGCTTTCTGACCTGATGGCGTATGAATCAGCAAAGAGAATTATCCAGCTGGAAGAAGGGACGTAGGGAGGGATAGACAGTCAGGCAGACGGTAATCGATACAGAGATGATAGATAATAAAGTTTAGAGCAGTGGCCCTCAACCCTGACAGCTGTCAGAGGTATGTATAGATTTCGACCGGCAGAATTCCCCAGGCAGCTTTGGTCCTAAAATGAGGACTAAGTATAGACCAGAACAGTGTCTCCTCTGATGCCTGGGGGGATTCTGAGAGCTGATCCACGCGTGTAAAAGCTGTCAAGATTTAGAGAGATATCAGAGAAAGAGGTGGAGGAGGGAGGGTGAGGTGATAGATAAGGGGAGTTGATGGATGGGTAAATAGATGTTTGGATAGATAGGCAGACAGGCAGGCTGACACAAGGGAAGGCTGGGAGAGAGAGGGAGGGAAGGAGAGGAGAAAAGAAAGAGGGAAGGCAGGAAGGGAATAGCTAGATAAACTGATGAGGGAGGGAAGGAAGGAAGGAAGGAAATCGATAGCTAGATAAACAGGGAAAGGGAAGGAGTAGGAAGGGAAAAGGGAAGAGAAGGGAAGGAGGAAAGGAAAGGCCCCCGTCCTCCCTCTCTCATCCCTTCCCTTCCCTCCCTCCCATTTTGTCTTCCTTTCTCTCTCTTTCTCCTTCCTTCTCTTTTCCTTCCTTCCTCTCTCTCTCTCTCTTTTTCTTTCTCTCTCTCTCTCTTGGAGACTTGGTCCTATCACCAGCCCCTCAGTCCAAGGGAAGAAGGATCTCTCAACCTGGGTGATACCCCCACACACACACCCGCTCCCCAAACCCTGGGGAGATCCATTGGCTCTGTGGCACCACCAACATCCCGCTCTCTGTGGGTCTCCATGGTTACGGTAGCATCCTTTGAGTGTGACTGACATTCATTCTCAAGGCATCTAAAGCCAATCCGGGTTTCATTGTAGGTTTTCCGTTCCTGGTTGAAATAGAAGGGAGGGGATTCTGGCAGTAGTCCTCCAGACCTTCCTTCCTTCCTTCCTTCCTTCCTTCCTTCCTTCCTTCCTTCCTTCCTTCCTTCCTTCCTCCCTCCCTCCCTCCCTCCCTTCCTCCCTTCCTTATTTATTTATATATTTCTATTATTTCCCTCCCCTTTCTTCCTCCTTCCCTTTCTCTCTTCCTTCTTTCCTTCCCTCCTTCCTCTAATACCTCCTTTTCTTCCCTTATTCCCTTCCTTCCTTCATTTCCTCCTCTATTTTTGTTCCCTCCCTCCTTTCTTCTTTCCTTCCTTCCTTCTTCCCTACCTCCTCCTTTCTCCCCTCCTTCCCTTTAATTTCCTTTTCTTTCAATTTTTCCTTCTTTCCTTCCCTCCTTCCCCTTCCTTATTCCCTTCCTTCTCATTTCCTCCTTTCTATTCTTCCTTCATTCCTCCCTCCCTTCTTCCCTCCTTCTCTCCTTAATTCCCTTTTCTTTCAATTTTCATTCCTTCCCCTTCCTTCTTCCCTTCTTCCCTTCCTTCCTTCTTCCCTCCCTCCCTCCTTTCTTCCCTCCTTCCCTTTAATTTCCTTTTCTTTCAATTTTCCTTCTTTCCTTCCCTCCTTCCCCTTCCTTCTTCCCTTCCTTCTCATTTCCTCCTATTTCTTCTTCTTCCTTCATTCCTCCCTCCCTGTTAGTATCAGCAAACACCAATCCGTTGCATTGGACTTAAGCCGGCACTGCTAATATGGGGGGGAGGGTCTGCTTCCTCGTGGGAGGGGGCAGCCCCCCCTTGCCCTCTCTGCTTGTGACCACAGAGAGATGCTTCCAGCTCAGTTGAAAGACCAGCTGCCCAAAAGCAGAAATTTCTCTGTGTTCAAGACTTAAATCTTCACACCGTTGTCCTGTGGAACTTCTGGATGACCTCTGGCTGCCTGGATTTCCTGCTCCTCTAAAGAAGAGGCCCAGATGCTCTCAGACATGCCAGGAAAATAATTCCCAGCTAGATGATGATGAGGCAGGAATTGGAGGCAGATTCAGGGTGGAAGACATATACATTCCAATAAATTGTGCAATAAATTCGGTGTGCGCCAATGGGAAAAAAAAAACAGAATTTTGCGGGTAAACACATTCGACCCCGAAAAATTGTGGTAAAAGGCTGATGAATATGTGCAAAACTAAGAATCTTTCTGAATCTTGCAACATCTGGCTTGTTTGAATGTTGCAACATCTGTCCCAGCCAAATGTCTATTTGGACAACTGAAAATCCTAGTTAGTCTCTTCTCCCAGAAGGGAAACATCTGGCTGAACTTGGGATATCTAGCCTTAAATGTTGAGCAGGGAAAGTTGATAAAAGGGTGGAAAAGCAACTTTTTAAAAGGAGAATTCGGCTGCCCGGGTTATCTTTGCACAGAAAAATTCTGGGTTTCTTTTTTTTCCTTTTCTTCTCAGTTGCCTCATTTAGAGAGGGGGGTGGGCACAGTTATTTTATTGATAATTATGTGCTGCATGTCCCTATTCAAACCCCTCTTTCATTTTTTTTGGAAAAAGTTTATTTTTATTTTTATAACAAAAACAACGAATAAAACCATTTTCAGTTATACAGTGTGTCCGCTGGGTACATATACCTTGTGTACATAATGATGTTTGTATACATTTCTTACTGAATTGACATTCATCTTGTAACCTGTTCAACGTTATATATCATAGTGTATCATTATTACAGCGTCATTACATTTCTTGCTTCGTTTTCCAACTATCCTTAAAAACAGACCCCCAACTCTTACTAGGTTATATTCATATTATAGCCTGTTCAGCATTATCTATCATAGTATATCATTATTACAGTATTTACAGTAGTTAATTAATTGCTTTATTTTCCCACCATCCATAGAATAGATCCCAAATCTTACAATACTCCCTTTCTTCTTGTTCTCTAATTGCTAGTGTTAACCTACTCATTTCTGCATATTCCAATATTTTTTTAATCGCCTCCTCCTCCTCCACTGGAACTTTCTCATTTTTCCACTTTTGAGCAAATACAATGCTAGCTGCTGTTAATGCACGTATAATCAAATACGTTCTTTCTTTGCTGTAGTTCTCAGGCAAAATCCCCCATAAAAATATCTCAGGCTTTAAGTCTGTATGTGGTTTTATCATCTTTTCCAACCAGGTGCGTAGTCTAGTCCAATATCTTTGAGCTTCAAATCCCTCTTTCATTTCCTATTTCAAAGAGGGTCTTATTCTCCAAAGTCATCAAAAACAAAACAGGAAACAGACTATTCTTGGCCTGGCCTATTGATTAGCCTGGGTTGAGCCAGGCAGGCAGGCAGGCAGGCAGGCAGGCAGGCAGGAGGATAGATAGATAGATAGATAGATAGATAGATAGATAGATAGATAGATAGATAGGTAGGTAGGTAGGTAGGTAGGTAGGTAGGCAGGCAGGCAGGCAGGCAGGCAGGCAGGCAGGATGGATGGATGGATGGATGGATGGATGGATGGATGGATGGATAGGTAGGTAGGTAGGTAGGTAGGCAGGCAGGCAGGCAGGCAGGATGGATGGATGGATAGATAGATAGATAGATAGATAGATAGATAGATAGATAGATAGATAGATAGATAGATAGATAGATAGATAGATAGATAGATAGATAGATAGATGATAGATAGATAGGCAGGCAGGCTGGCAGGCAGGGGTATGTAAAATTTAGATAGATAGATAGATAGATAGATAGATAGATAGATAGATAGATAGATAGATAGATAGATAGATAGATAGATAGATAGACAAAGATATATAGATAAGATATAGATACACACACACACACACTCACACGTATGTATATGTGTATATATAAAGGGTCAGAGCATGTAGAATCCTTTTTTTTTTCCTAACGCCGTCGCGACTCCAAACGTAAGTTGAAAGCCTGGCCTGTAAGGGAAGATGGGGAAAGCGAGCCGTGTGTGTGTGTGTGTGTGTGTATGTGTGTGTGTGTTTCTTGAGGACTAGGAACTTGGCTCTGAATCGCTTTCTTTTCTTTTCTTCCCCCCCCCCTCCTCCTGCTTTCCCTTCGCTCAGCTCTTCGTGATCGACAACGGGGCTGACGACTGGCGGATCGCCATGACTTACGAGCGCATCCTGTACATCACTTTGGAAATGGTGGTTTGCGCCGTGCACCCCATCCCGGGCGAGTATAAGTTTTTTTGGACCGCCCGCCTGGCTTTCTCCTACACGCCGTCCCGCGCCGAGGCCGACGTGGACATCATCCTCTCCATTCCCATGTTCCTCCGCCTCTATCTCATCGCCCGCGTCATGCTCCTGCACAGCAAGCTCTTCACCGACGCCTCGTCGCGCAGCATCGGCGCCCTGAACAAGATCAACTTCAACACCCGCTTCGTCATGAAGACCCTCATGACCATCTGCCCCGGCACGGTGCTCCTGGTCTTCAGTATCTCCCTCTGGATCATCGCCGCCTGGACCGTGAGGGTTTGCGAGAGGTGAGTTGGCCCAGGCCGAGTGGCGGCGTTGGACGGCAACCGGCAGGGGTGGGATTCCAGTTGTTTTTTTTTTAAACAACCGGTTCTGTGGGCATGGCTTAGGGGGTGGGCATGGCTTGGCGGTCATGTGGTCGGCTGGGTGTGGCCAACTCAATATCACTCACCTTGAGGCACGCATTCCTCCTTATTTCCAGGTTGAATCTCTCCTGGTTCAGTTTCCATCCATTCTTCCCTGTTTGGCCTTCGGGTACTTTGGAAAATAGGTTGACCCCCCCTTCCTCCTCCCCTCTGGGGCAGCCCCTCAAACATTGGAAGATGCTCTCCTGTCTCCCCTGGTCCTTCTCTTCCCTAGACTAGCCAGGCCCGGTTCCTGCAACTATTCTTCATTCTTCCCCGACTCTATCTATCTATCTATCTCCATCTATCATCTATCTGCCCATCCATCATCTATACTTCTATCTATATATTGAATCTGTTTCTATATCTATCAGCGTATCTATCTATCTATCTATCTATCTATCTATCTATCTATCTACCTACCTATCTCCTACCTACCTACCTACCTATTATCTATCTACAGTATCATCTATCTATCTTCCTATCTATCTACCTACCTACCATCTATCTACAGTATTATCTATCTATCTATCTATCTATCTATCTATCTCCTATCTACCTACCTACCTCCTACCTACCTATCATCTATTATCTATCTATCTATCTATCTATCTATCTATCTATCTATCTATGTCTGTCTGTCTGTCTGTCAATCTATCAGGCCATCCATCCATCATTATCTATGTATCTAATGTGTTTCTATCACTAATCTATTTATTTCTCTCTCCCCACTTTCTCCCTATGTATCTATCTAATCTACCTGCCTGCCCGCCCACTCATCCATCCATCCATCCTTCCATCCATCCATCCATCCTTCCATCCATCCATCCTTCCATCCATCCTTCCATCCTTCCATCCATCCATCCATCCATCCTTCCATCCATCCATCCTTCCATCCATCCTTCCATCCATCCATCTGCTTGTCTATCTTTCTGTCTGTCAGTTTGTCTGCCTGCCTGCCGGCCTACTTGCCTACTTATCATTTATCCATATCATTTCATGTATACCTCTATCATCTATCTTTTTTGTTTACATAACTACAAACACACACACACACACACACGCACGCTGTCAAACCCACATATATCATCCATCCCTCCAAATATCGGCTTCTAAATCTTCTAAAACTGACCCGAGTTGCTTCCTTCCCTTCCAATTCTGCCACTCAGCTGGTAGAAGAAGGGAGAGGAGGGAAAGAAAGAAAGAAAAAACCAAGAAATAAGAGTTGTGGGCTGAATGTGAAAACACACACACTCAGAGAGAGAGAGAGAGAGAGAGAGAGAAAGAGAAAGGTTTTCCATCTTTCTTTTTCTTATCTCCCTTCCCGCTGGGCCTGTCTAATCCAGGAACATTCAAGCTGGTCTGGTGAAAAAACAAGCCTGCGTGACACTTTGACACACACGCACACAAACATACACACACAAACAACCCGCAGGTTCTTTTCACCGCCGTTCTTTTTCTTGAAGGCGTGCTGGTGAGAGTGCCAGGAGAGGCAACATCCACACGGGGTGTAGGCAGGACTCCCTAACAACCAGGGAATGGAGACCCAGCTCCGGGTGCAAAATTAGCCAAGGAAAATGTGTGTGTGTGTGTGTGTGTGTGTGTGTGTGTGTGTGTGTGTGTAGGGGTCAATGGGATGTCGATGGCTTTCTTTGAAACCTTTTCTGCCTGGTTTATTGTGTGTGTGTGTGTGTGTGTGTGTGTGTGTGGTGTGCACAGCACACTGCAGCATTGCTCCTGGGTGTGAATAGATGGGAAAGGCCGTGTGGGTGGGTGCGTGGGTGTGTTTGTGTCTGTCACACATCCGGTTGCTTTTTACACATTCTACACTTCTATCTGGGATTCTTTTAAGTGTGAAAACAGTTGAGAGTTGGGCTATCCCGAAAGGAGGAAAATAATAATAATGAAAAAAAAAAAGAGAGACCTTTTTTAAAAAAATGTTTTTGTCTAGTTTGGTTTTTGCCTCTGTTTTGTTTTATTTTATTGTTTCTTCTAGTTGTGGGGGAATTCTGGGAGTTGAAGTTTATCCAGCTTTAAAGCAGGCTGGCTGGGGGATTCTGGGAGTTGAAGTTAATCCATTATTAAACATGCTGGCTGGGGAATTCTGGGAGTTAAAATCCATCCCTCTTAAAGCATGAATTCTTCGTTAACATCTCATGATTGAGTAAATCTTTGTTATCCAGGCCAGGAAATTCTGATTTTTAACTCCTCCTGGCTCACACATGTTGGCCCGCAGAAGCCATGATCTAATCTTGCCTCTGAAAAATAAAAAAAAAATCAATTATAGATCTGTGCAGTACATAATCAAGCTGTTTTTCAGGGCCCTGCAAAGAATTGTAACCGATATCTAACCTTTCCTCTTGGCTGAAGAAAGAGAGAAAGATCAATAGTCATTAACCAGGCTCACAAACCCAGCAACGGAGAGAAAATGGAGGGTATTAATCCCAAAGGATGGGAGCTGGGGACTTTCAGAAAAATTCCCAAATAAATGAGATTATCTTCATTTCAAGGGCTTTGGTGTTATACGTGGAAGTGTAAAAAAAACGGTGTGTGTGTGTGTGTGAAAATAGGCCTGTTCTTAGACAGATGTTGTGATGTTGAGAGACAATTAACCTGAGTTGTCTAAATTAGTAAACATCCTTGGGATTTTTCACTTGGGGTTTAATGAATGGCAGAATCCCAGAATCCCCCAGCCGCTTTAAGACGGGTGGACTTCCACTCCCAAAATTCCCCTGCCAGCATTTTTTAAGAGGGGTGAGGACGTCAACTCTCAGAATTCCCCAGATCAGCATGTTTTAAAATATATATGGACTTCAGCTCCCAGAATTCCACAGCAAGAAATGTGGATTTCAAGTCCCAGAATTCCCCAAAGCAGCATACTTTAAGATGCATGGACTTCAATTCCCAGAATTCCACAAACTCGTATGCTTTAAGACATTTGGACTCCAACTCCCAGAATTCCCCAAACCAGCATGTTTTAAAATGTATGGACTTCAACTCCCAGAATTCCACAGAAGGAAATCTGGACTTCAACTCCCAGAATTCTCCAGCCAGCCTGCTTTAAGAGGCATGGGTTTCAACTCCCAGAATTCCACAGCAAGAAATATGGACTTCGAAGGCCAGAATTCCTCAAACCAGCATTCTTTAAGATGGGTAGACTTCAACTCCCAGAATTCCCCAGCCAGCCTGGTTCAAGACATGTGGACTTCAACTCCCAGAATTCCCCAGCCAGAATAATTAGCTGGGGAATTTGGGGAGTTGAAGTCCGCTCTCCTCCGGTTGCCTGAGCTTGAGATACGCCGCTCCAGAGTGGTTCCAACTGGGTCCCAATAGTCCACGAACATCGTTTTGGTGCCTCCTGTTGGTGGCTGTGTCATTTCACCCCCAGCAACCTGCATTTCTTCGCCAGGTATCACGACCAACAGGATGTGACCAGCAACTTCCTGGGCGCCATGTGGCTAATTTCCATCACCTTCCTCTCCATCGGTTACGGAGACATGGTCCCTCACACCTACTGTGGGAAAGGCGTCTGTCTGCTTACGGGGATCATGGTAAGGCTCACGGGGGGCGGAAAAAAATCTGCTTTTTGAAAAAGATAAATTGCACGCGTTTGTGGGCATCCTATTTACGCGATCGTTTGGCCCTCCCAATTTTACAGTGCAAAGCGATTGTGGACGTGTTGTGGAAAAATACACATATATATAGGGAGTCCTCAATGCATGACCACCCTTGAGCCCCAAGTTTCTGTGGCTAAGCAAGAGAGTGAAGGTTGCCCCGTTTTAACAACGTTAAGGGAGTCGCGGCATTTGTTCAACTAGCAAGACAGTTGTTCAGTTGACTTGGCTCGTCAGAAGGTCGCAAAAGGGGACTTTATAGATTGGACACCCCATGTCAGTGGCCATTGATGGGTTCTGTCAATGGCCATTGACTCATGTCAATGGCTATTGACACATTATGTCAACGTCAATGACTGTTGAATGGCCATTGACTCATGTCAATGGCTATTGATCCATCATGTCAATATCAATGACTATTGGCCCATCATGTCAACGTTAATGACTACGGAGCCATATCAATGTCTATTGACTCATGTCAATGGCCATTGACCGATCATGTCAACATCAATGACTGTTGGCTCATATCAATGGCCATCGACTCATGTCAATGGCCATTGAGCCATATCAGTGTCTATTGACTCATGTCATGGCCATTGATCCATCATGTCAACATCAATGACTGTTGGCTCATATCAATGGCCATCGACTCATGTCAATGGCCATTGAGCCATATCAGTGTCTATTGATTCATGTCATGGCCATTGATCCATCATGTCAACGTCAATGACTGTTGGCCCATATCAATGGCCATCAACTCATGTCAATGGCTATTGAGCCATATCAATGGCCATTGACTCATGTCATGGCCATTGACCCATCATGTCAACGTCAATGACTGTTGGCCCATATCAATGGCCATTGACTCATGTCATGGCCATTGATTCATCATGTCAACATCAATGATCATATCAATGGCCATTGATGTGTCCTGTCAATGGCCATTGGCCCATCATGTCACTGATTATTGACATATGTCAATGGCCATTGATTCATTATGTCAACGGCTATTGACTCATATCAATATCAAGTACCATTGACTCATCATGTCAGTGTCAATGACTCATCATATCAATGGCCATTGGTGTGTGTTGTCCACAGTCATTGGCCCATCGTATCAATGGCTGTTTGAATATTTAAAAAGAAACAGAGCCCCTCTCTTATTTTTTTGTCCTGCTCCCGCATAACTCTGCTTTATCTCCCGTTTTTTTTTTTCCCCTAGCCATTCTAGCTCGATAATTGCATTTAATACCGAATCACCTTATCCTCCGGTTGCTAGGGAGACCACGAAGGTCAAAAGCCTGTTTTTGAAAGGGGAAAGGCAGAATCAAACCTTCAAACGGGAGGAGCGGGTGAAATGCACTTTCAATTGCCTGGCATAGCCATGCTGGGAGGAGCTCTTGAGTTGGCCACTTCACCCTACAAACGGCAGCTCCTTCGGCTTCAAGAAAAGGCCGGGTTGCTTAGCCGCAAAACAAAAACAAAAACAACACCCCCCACCCCCACCCCACCCCCCAAAAAACTTGGCTTTAGGAGACCCTCCAGGAATCCCTGCAAAGAAAAAAGCCTTCCCACCAGGCAGGATGGGACCCCTGGGAAAGGAGGTCAGACTGGGAGGAGGATCAGGGGTCTGTTCCTTGCGTCGTTGATCGGTTTTGGAGCGCTTGTGAAAAGCCAGGGAGGGAAACGGGTGATTAAGAAATAGGATGGACAGACAGACAGACGATAGGTGGGTAGGTGGGTGGATGGAAGATGGTAGATAGATAGATAGATAGATAGATAGATAGATAGATAGATAGATAGATAGATAGATAGATAGATAGTAGGATAGAGATAGATAGATAGATAGAGAGAGAGAGAGAGAGAGAGAGAGAGAGAGACAGACAGACAGATAGATAGATAGATAGATAGATAGATAGATAGATAGATAGATAGATAGATGATAGATAGATAGATAGATAGATAGATAGATATAGTAGGATAGATAGATAGATAGATAGATAGATAGATAGATAGATAGATAGATAGATAGATAGATAGATATAGATAGTAGGATAGATAGATAGATGATAGATGATAGATAGATAGATAGATAGATAGATAGATAGATAGATAGATAGATAGATAGATAGATCTCCCAGTGATCAGCCCAAAGTCACCCTTTCTAACTATGCTCCCTCAAAATAAACCCTCCCTGTATAAGAGCAGTCTACCACTTAAATACATCTTCCTTTCCTCCTGGACAGTCTGTTGTGGTTCTTCCAACACCCCACCCCACCCCCCAACCACCAAAAATGCTGGCAGGCCCTTGTGAGAAACAGGATGTTGAATGCCTGGGTTTCAATCCCAGTCGGTCCAGAGTGGATCCAGATGTCCCCCCTGCCCCTGATTCTCAGCTCCAGCTGGGTCCCGTCTTCCACAGCCTCACTCTCTCCACCCTTGGATTAAACTTTCATATATATATATATATATATATATATATATATATATATATAGAAAATTCCTCCTTATTTCCAGGTTGAATCTCTCCTGGATCAGCCCCTCAAATATTGGAAGATGCTCTCCTGTCTCCCCTGGTCCTTCTCTTCCCTAGACTAGCCAGGCCCAGTTCCTGCAACCGTCCGTCGTATGTTTGAGCCTCCAGTCCCCTCATCCTCCTGGTTGCTCTTCTCTGCACTTTTTCTAGAGTCTCAACCTCTTTTTTATAGTGTGGTGACCAAAACTGGATGCAGGACTCGAGGTGTGGCCTTACTAAGGCTTTACAGAGGGGTAGTAGTCCCTCCCTTGATCTCGATTGTATCCCTCTGTTAATGCAACTTAGGATTACATTGGCTTTTTTGGCTACACACTCCTATTTAGCTGGTTTTCCACTAAGACGCCAAGATCCCTCTCCCAGTTCCTGCTATTAAGCCTGGTTACACCCCAGTCTATCAAGTTTTTCTTGCCTAAGTGTAAGACTTTACTTTTCTCTACACTGAATTTCATTTTGTTAGATAGAGCCAGCTCTCTGGATGCTCCCAAAATACATTCTTCATCCTCGTTTCATATTCCAGCCTACTTGAACATGCTAAATAACAGGTTAGACACCTAGAGAGAAACCACAAGGCTGGGTTTTGTGTGTGTGTGTGTGTTTTTGACAAGGCAACAATCTTCAAACGGAGCCCAGGAGGAAATCCTGTCAAATGTTTAGTAACAAGCAGTGAATTTTGGGTGCCATTCATCCAGAAAATGAAAGCTTTAAAACGCCGAAGCTTCTTTCGATCAGCAAACTTCAGAGAGAAATGGAGAAAAAGAAGAAAAAAAACCCACTGAATGGGTTTCCTGCTCTTGAGATTTCAAGCAAGCAAAAGAGATCAGCTGGTCCCTGACTTACAACGTTTCTGTTTAGTGACAGTTCAAAGTTAGGACAGCGTTGAAATGAAAAGCAATTTATAATTGCTTTTCCCACGACCGTCGCAGCATTTCCTGGGATCGTGTGATAGAAACTCAGACGGCGGAAAGCTGACTCGTCTTTATGACAGTTGTAGAGCCCCAGGGTCAGCTTCTGACAAGCCATGATTATGGCTGCGTTTTCTACAAGATGTTGGCTAAATGTATGTTTTCACTCGTCCTCTCTTTCTGCAATCTACCACGAAGCCAGACCAGAGTCCAAAAGGCGTCTGAGTTATGGATTTGGAAAGGTTTAACCAAGGAAGAATGAATTAAGAATGTTTAATTAAGAATTGATTGAGAAACTCCAAACAAACAAAAAAAAAAAGAACATTGAGATGCATTTAATTCCTGCTTTGCAAACTGCTCTCAGACTCTAAAAAAAAGGAGTGAAGAGAAAACCAACAAAGATAATTAGGGGACTGGAGGCTGAAACGGGGATGGTTGCAGGAATCAGTAATGTCGGTTTTAATGAAAAAAAGGACCAAGGGGTGACATGCTAGCAGCCTTCCAATATTTGAGTGTTAATACCACTTCATAATGCCTTGGTAAGACCCCACTTGAAATATCGCATCCAATTTTGGTTGCCATGATATAAAAAAAAAGGATGCTGAGACTCTGGAAAGAGCAACAAACATTATTAGTGTGCTGGAGGCTAAAACATGAGAAGAATGGTTGTAGGAATTGGATATGTCTAATTTAATGAAAAGGGATGGCATGATAGCATCTTCCTCCTCCTCCTCCTCCTTCTTCCTCCTTCCTCCTTCTTCTTCCTTTTTCCTCCTCTTCCTTCTTCTTCCTCCTCCTCCTCTGCCTTCTTCTTCTTCTTCTTCTTCTTCTTCTTCTTCTTCTTCTTCTTCTTCTTCTTCTTCTTCTTCTTCTTCTTCTTCTTCTTCTTCTCCTCCTCCTCCTCCTTCTCCTTCTTCTTCCTCCTCCTCCTTCTTCTTCCTCTTCCCTTCCTCCTCCTCCCTCCTCCTCCTCCTCCTCCTCCTCCTCCTCCTCCTCCTCCTCCTCCTCCTCCTCCTCCTCCTCCTCCTCCTCCTCCTCTTCTTCTTCTTCTTCTTCTTCTTCTTCTTCTTCTTCTTCTTCTTCTTCTTCTTCTTCTTCTTCTTCTTCTTCTTCTTCTTCTTCTTCTTAAAACAAGCCTTTTTGCATGTTAAGCTGCCACACGGTTTGCAGCGTTTGTGCGAGAGACACACGGGGCTGGTGTGCATCCTTCCAAGAATGCCCCAGAATTGAGATCAGATCTGTTAATTACAGAATCTGTTATGCTCAGACAGGTTTTGGGTTTTAATCTCTCGGGGAAGGGAGGGGAGGAAAGACTTCCATTTTAATAGACCTGGACTGGTGGGCATAGCCTGTGCAGGGACCCCAAGTGTGTCCTCCACACGTCTCAACACCCACCCTCCCCCTTGGAAAAAAAAAAAAGCAGGCACGCTGAGCCAGAGAGAGCGCGGAAGGCTGGGTGAGGATTTGGAACAAACGTGAGCTGTAAACAGCCACCACGAATTGGAGAGGGGGGGTGGGAGCCCCTGAAACCATCAACAACAGCCCAACCCGGCTAACATAAATGCACAGAATAGTCGAGCTGGAATAGAATAGAATAGAATAGAATAGAATAGAATAGAATAGAATAGAATAGAACAGAGATAGAATGGAATGGAATAGAATGGAATAGAATAGAATAGAATAGAATAGAATAGAATAGAATAGAATAGAATAGAATAGAATAGAATAGAATAGAATGGAATGGAATGGAATGGAATGGAATGGAGTGCAGTGGAGTGGAGTGGAGTGAAATGGAATGGAATGGAATAAAATAGAATAGAATAGAATATAGAATGGAATAGAATAAAGATAGAATAGAATAAAGATAATAGAATAGAATAGAATAGAATAGAATAGAATAGAATAGAATAGAATAGAATAGAATAGGAATATAGAATGGAATAGAATAAAGATAATAGAATAGAAATAGAATAGAAATAGAATAGAATAGAATAGAATAGAATAGAATAGAATAGAATAGAGATAGAATAGAATACCTTTATTGTCATTGCATACAAAATACAATGAAATTTGAAAGCTGCTCCAGCCCAGTGCCCCAAACACCACATCGCAATCACGCTACAGAGTACTTAAAAATTAAAATAATTAATAATAATAATTAAAAACCTAGTCTAAAACCTGTTTAAAACTTATATTTAGATAGTTTAAAAATGCCACTTTATACGTAGGACTAAGTCACACACGTACTGTGCGATTCAAGACCATTATTGCCTTGGAAAAGAAGAAACTCTTTCACCGTCTATTAGTCCTCGTTTTAAGACACCTATAACGCCTCCCTGATGGTAACAATTCAAAATATGAATGACCAGGAAGGGACCTTAGAGGTCTTCTAGTCCAACCACCTGCTCAAGTAGGAGAACTCTAGACCATATAAGACAAATGGCTGTCTGGTCTTTTGTTGAAAACCTCCAGTGAAGGAGAAAGGAAATGAGGGAGGAGAGGAAGGAAGGAAAGAGTGGGAGGTATAAGTAAGAAGTGTATTCTTATTCATGTTTATACTTATACCTCTTATCTTGTAAGCGATTGACAAATAAAATACAATAATAAAATAAATAGAAGGGAGGAGAGGAAGGAATGGAAGGGAGGAGAGGAAGAAGGGGAGGAGGGAGGGGAGGAAGGGAGGGAGAATAAGAGAGTTGGAAGGGATGTTAGCGGTCTGGAAGTCCAACCCTTCCAGAAATTTTTAAGTTTCTACCTCCAGCCCGCTACTTAAGCCATAAAGAGCTTGTGTGGATATTGGTGTCACTTTGTTATCCCTGTCGCCTCTGTTCCTGGCCTCAGGCAATCTTGACTGGGAGATAATTGTTCCGATAAAGATGAGCTCAGCTGGTTCCTTGCCACACACACACAGAGAGAGAGAGACAGACAGAGAGATAGAGAGAAAGAGAGAGACAGAAAGAGAGAGAGATGGAGAGACAGAGAGTCAGGGAGAGAGACAGAGAGAAGGAGAGAGAGAGAGAAAGAGAGAGAGAGAAAGAGAGAGAGAAGGAGAGAGTGAGAAGGAGAGAGAGAGAGAGAGAAGGAAAGAGAGAGAGAAAGAGAGAAAGAGAGAGACAGAAAGAAGGAGAGAGACAGAAAGAGAGAAGGAGAGAGAGAGAGAAAGAGAGAAGGAGAGAGAGACAGAAAGAGAGAAAGAGAGAAGGAGAGAGAGAGAGAGAAGGAGAGAGTGAGAAGGAGAGAGAGAGAAAGAGAGAGAGAGAAGGAGAGAGAGAGAGAAAGAGAGAGACAGAAAGGAGAGAGACAGAAAGAGAGAAGGAGAGAGAGAGAGAGAGAGAGAGAGAGAAAGAGAGAAGGAGAGAGAGAGAGAAAGAGAGAAGGAGAGAGAGACAGACAGAGAGAAAGAGAGAAGGAGAGAAAGAGAGAGAAATTCCTGTTTCTGCAGATTCCCTGGGGAAGGCAATGCTTTAAAATCCAGCCTGGGCTGATGGAACTCAATGGGTTGTGGGGAGACGGCTGTGGCTTGGACCCACCTTCGTCCATCACACTTAGAGGGGACCCCCCACCCCCGGGTGCATGTTGAAACCGTGGCCTGCTCCCAGACACGACCTCCCTCCTCTCGGGGCTCATTTGCTCCGTTGCTCTGTTTCCTTGGCTCGGCACCAAGGGTGGGGGAAAAAAATAAAAATTGACAGCGTTGTGCTAACTTCCCTGCACAGATGCAATCCATCTTGGCGCGCTGGCGGGTTGGGAGTGCGCGGGGTGGTGGTGGGTGGGTGGGTGGTGGGAGGAGGGGGGAGGAATTAAGCTGGGGAAGGTCGGGGAACATTCCGTGTGACTTAAGGGCTTCCGAGAAATCCCAGCCTTGGGAAGGGGGAAGGTTTGGAAACAGACCGGGCAGGCCGATCTCCCCGTAGGCGTTGGGTCCGGGGTAGCAGTAAAACCTCCCCCAGTCAGGGGCAGTCTATATTAGAAAGGCTGAGAAACGTGTCCCTAAAAGGGATCCTGTTGGTTTTCAGACCTGTGGGTCTCTTTTATTTTTTTAAAAAAGAGCATTGAGCCAGCTTCTGGAAGAATGGGGGAGTAGGAAAAGATGGAGAAAGTGCAGGAGGGGGGAGGAGAGGAGGAGGAGGAGGAGAAGAAGGAAGGGGTAGAATAGAATAGAATAGAATAGAATAGAATAGAATAGAATAGAATAGAATAGAATAGAATATAGAATAATATTGGAGAATAGAATAGAACAGAATACAATATAGACTAAGGAATAGAATAGTATAGAGAATAGAATAGAATATAGAATAATATTGGAGAATAGAATAGAATAGAATTGAATTGAATTGAATAAGGAATAGAATAGCATAGGGAATAAAATAGTATAGGGAATAGAATAGAATAGAATAGAATAGAATAGAATTGAATTGAATTGAATTGAATAAGGAATAGAATAGCATAGGGAATAGAATAGTATAGGGAATAGAACAGAATAGAACAGAACAGAATAGAATATAGACTAAGGAATAGAATAATATAGAGAATAGAATATGAATATGAATAGAATAGAATAGAGCAGAGCAGAACAGAACAAGAATATGCACCTCCTGGAAGCTAAATTGGCACGGATTTGTGGGCCTTCCAAGTTTCCCTTGGAATGGCAGAAAAGCATCGGATAAATAAGACTTTTTCAACGAGCAGCCGAAGGATCAACCCACGGAGAGCGTTCTCCACCCTGGAGTGTCATTCTGCAAGAAGAAATATGGGTTGCAGGAGGGCCTGGGCGTGGGAGGCAAGTGGAGGAAACCATGAAACGGGGGTCCTGGAATGGGGAAGGGAAAATACGGAGCCGCCTGGATTGTAAATTCTGCTCAGAGATTCAGCTTTCAGGGACAGGAGCCTCATAGCTCTCTTTTTAAAAGGATATTGCTCCAGTGGGATAGGAAAGAGGATGCAAAAAATAAGGCCCAACCCAAAAGGAAAGGAAGAGGAAGGAAGGAAGGAAGGAAGGAAGGAAGGAAGGAAGGAAGGAAGGAAGGAAGGAAGGAAGGAAGGAAGGAAGGAAGGAAGGAAGGAAGGAAGATGAGAAAGAAAAAGAGGAAGAGGAAGGAAGGAAAGAAGAAGAAGAAAGAAAGAAAGAAAGGGAGGGAGGGAGGAAAGAAGGGAAGAAAGAAAATGAAAAAGGGAGGGAGGGAGGAAAGAAAGGAAGGAAAGAAAAGAACAAAAGAAAAAAGGAAGGAAGGAGAGAAAGAAAAAGTGGAAGAGGAAGGAAAGAAGAAGAAAGAAAGAGAGGGAGGGAGGGAGGAAAGAGAAGGAAAGAAAGAAATAGAAAGAAGGAAGGAAAGAGAAAGAAAGGGAGGGAGGGAGGAAAGGAAGGAAGGAGAGAAAGAAAGACAGTCAAAGAAGAAGGAAGGAAGGAAGGAAAGAAGGAAGGAAGGAAGGAAAGAGAAAGAGAGGAAGGAAAGAGAAGGAAAGAAAGAGGTAGGCAGAAGGAAGGAAAGAAAGAAAGAAAGACAGGAAGGAAGGAAGAGGAAGGAAGGAAGGAAAGAGAAGGAAAGACAGGGAGAAAAAAGGAAGGAAGGAGAGAAAGAAAGACAGACAGAAAGAAAGAGGAAGGGAGGAAGGAAGGAAAGAAAGAAAGAAAGAGAGGAAGGAAAGAGAAGGAAATAAAGAAAAAAAAGAAAAGAAAGGCTGGGATTTTTCAAGCGATGCAAATTGGGGAGAGAGTAAAATAGGAATTAAAAGCCATTTTGCTCGGGGTGGGCGGCGATTCAGCACCACGGACAGCGGGCGGGAGGATAATCCCGAATTGACCTTTGATTGCATACTGAAGATTTAATCTGCTAATCTCTTTTTATTTATTTTTTTCCTAATTAAACCCGGTCCTGGCTGGCTGGGGGAGAGGGGAGGAGGAGGAGGAGGAGGAGGAGGAGGAGGAGGAGGAGGAGGAGGAGGAGTGGAACACAAAGGTGTGTGGTTGTCCCAAGCACACAATTTTTCTGGAGGGAAGAAATCTTGTCAAAATGATTGGGGTTTTTTTTAAGGATTGTTTATTGGAAGGTCTAAGAAAAAACGAGAGCTCCGCTTCCCAGGATGGGTAGTGGGTACTACTTGACCCCACCCCATGGGTGGAGTTTTTCCCAAGGTCCCCAAAAGGGGCAGGGCTCAAAATTGGAGAGGGGGGGAAGGGGTCTTCCGGGGAATAGAGGTCCCTGTACGTAGAGGATGGAAAATATATCTTTGCAAACAGGTTGAATTCAGAGCGAATTCTGAATTTGGGGCTCTCTTCTAGGGAGCTGGATGTACTGCCCTGGTGGTGGCTGTGGTCGCCCGGAAACTAGAACTCACCAAGGCTGAGAAACACGTCCACAACTTCATGATGGACACACAGCTCACCAAACGGGTAAGCTCAGCTACTAGACCAAATAATGTGGTTGTGTTGGCCTGTTGCTACCAATAACGTGGCATCTTACAGACGTGGATGGACTTCAACTCCCAGAATTCCCCAGCCAGCCTGCTTTAAGGGGTTTGGATTTTAACCCCCCGGAATTCCTTAGCCAACATGCTGTCTGGAGGATTCTGGGAGTGGAAGTCCACCCCTCTTCAAATAGACTGACTGGGGGATTCTGGGAGTTGAAGCCCACCCCTCTTAAAGCATGCTGGCTGGGGGATTCTGGGAGTTGAAGTCTACCCCTCTTCAAATAGACTGACTGGGGATTCTGGGAGTTGAAGTCCACCCTCTTCAAATAGACTGACTGGGGGATTCTGAGAGTTGAAGTCCACCCTCTTCAAATAGACTGACTGGGGATTCTGGGAGTTGAAGCCCACCCCTCTTAAAGCATGCTGGCTGGGGGATTCTGGGAGTGGAAGTCCACCCTCTTCAAATAGACTGACTGGGGATTCTGGGAGTTGAAGTCCACCCTCTTCAAATAGACTGACTGGGGGATTCTGGGAGTTGAAGCCCACCCTCTTAAAGCAGGCTGGCTGGGAGATTCTGGGAGTGGAAGTCCACCCCTCTTCAAATAGACTGACTGGGGATTCTGGGAGTTGAAGCCCACCCCTCTTAAAGCATGCTGGCTGGGGATTCTGGGAGTTGAAGTCTACCCCTCTTCAAATAGACTGACTGGGGATTCTGGGAGTTGAAGTCCACCCTCTTCAAATAGACTGACTGGGGGATTCTGGGAGTTGAAGTCCACCCCTCTTCAAATAGACTGATTGGGGGATTCTGGGAGTTGAAGCCCACCCTCTTAAAGCATGCTGGCTGGGGATTCTGGGAGTGGAAGTCCACCCTCTTCAAATAGACTGACTGGGGATTCTGGGAGTTGAAGTCCACCCCTCTTCAAATAGACTGACTGGGGGATTCTGGGAGTTGAAGTCCACCCCTCTTAAAGCATGCTGGCTGGGGGATTCTGGGAGTTGAAGTCCACCCGTCTTAAACATGCTGGCTGGGGAATTCTGGGAGTTGAAGTCCACCCCTCTTAAAGCAGGCTGGCAGGGGGATTCTGGGAGTTGAAGTCCACCCCTCTTCAAATAGACTGACTGGGGGATTCTGGGAGTTGAAGTCCACCCCTCTTAAAGCAGGCTGGCAGGGGGATTCTAGGAGTTGAAGTCCACCCCTCTTCAGTTCAGCCCACTTGAGAAACACTGCGTTGAATGATATCTGTTCCGTTCCATTCTACGATGCAAATATTATAAATGTTTGCTTTGGACCTCCTGAAGGATATAAACAATCATTTGTCACAAGGAGCTTAAATGCTCCTTGGGTTGGATTCAAAAGCAGTGAGGACTAGAGCCTTGAATGTTTTTTCAGGTTGCAATTAATGGTGGAAAGGACAGCTTCGTGTGCATTCCTGCATTCCCTTTCCCAACTCCCCAGTGGCGCATGCCTTATGATTTATTGATATTTGTTTTCTTTTCAAACTGCCTTTTTCCTCCCTACAGGACCCAGGAAGCCTCAGTCAATAAATAATACAAAAACCTCCCATTAAAAACAGTTTGTGAAAAGCAATCGTCTGTAAAGACAGATGTTGATGAAACAAAATGTTACCAAGGGCAACAATTAAAAAAAAAAAAAGAATTATTATTCAATTAAAAAGCAATTTGGACTTGGTGCAAATGCGTTTCTGTCCGATGGAGGCAACCAACCCGTTTCCAACAAGGATGTCTTTTTTAATGGAAGCTTAACAAGCTAGGATATGGTGGTTTGGTTTACGTTGTGGTCGGCCTTGGGGTGTATCCAGTTGAGCCCAGTTGGCTGTTGTGCCTTGCAGTTCCTACCATGCCGTGGGATCGGAGTTCCCTTGTGGTTGATGCCCCACAGACCAGGATTAAACCACAGCTTGGCCAGTGTAAAAACCCATCAAAAATACGGAAGTGAAATATTTTATAATACTCTATAATAGAATAGAAGTATAATAGAATTGTTAGAGAGATAAAGTATTGTAATGGTAAAAAATATGATTGAATAGAGATGGTGATGATGAAATGAACTTTATAAAGTAGGTTAAGTCAAAATGGGGATTTGCTCACATAAAATGATGGGGGGGTAGGCTGATGGGATTTGTAGTTCCAGCCGATCAGGCAGCCCTCGATGGGGAGTTTAGCCTGTGAATGTCCACCCTCCCACCCCTAGATGAGTTTGGGGCGTCATCCTTCCCCCCTCCACCTCAGAAAGGTGAGCTTAGAGGAAGGCCAGCTCTGAGATAGACTGCCTTTGTATATGGAGGTTCGCTCCCTAAAGCCAGAACGGCAGAGTAAAGGTTGTCATCAGCTTACAACAGTTCCCTTGGTTCAAAGTTACGACGGCATGGGGGAAAAAAGGGACTTACGACCATTTCTCACAGTCGTGACCTTTGCAGCATCCCCCGCTTGGCAACTGGTTCGTATTTATGACGGTTGCTGCGTCCCTTTTTGCGTCCAAAAATCCGTCGGGGAGCCAGATTCACAGAACCACCGGGTGGTGGTTATCTTATCAACTGCAGCGTCTCACTTAGCAGCAGAAATGTGTGTGTGTGTGTTCAACTGTGGTCGTAAGTTGGAAGGGACCTTTGGAGGTCTTCTAGTCCAACCCCGGGCAGGAAACCCAACTTGGTTGCTTTGCTGACGGGCTCTGAGTTCCTCTTCTCCTCCCCACCTTCTCTTTCGTTTGTCTCCATCGGTGAGAAATGTTCCGCAGCATGAAACCCAAACCAATTTCTTTTATGATGATAATTATTATTATTATTTCCCTGCCAAAAAAATAAAATACGCCTCTCAGCCCCCCTGTGAGCCTCTGAGCATTGTAGGATTTCTTTTTTTTAAGCCAAAGAATCCACCTGGGGTTCTCTTTGGACTGATCCCCTTGCCAAAAACTAATACAAATCATAAAATAAAAATTCAAAGGAGGTCCGGAGGAGGCAGGAAAGAAATGATGTAGCTTTCAGGTTTTCCTCGCAGCAACGGCTGATGTTTTATGAATGGACAAAGCTTCTCCTTCCACAGCGCTTGTTTTGTGGGAGAGCTTGCAAAAAAAAAAAACAAACCCAAAACTCACCCCTCTGCAGATCCCAGTGGATCCCAACTCTGATTTTAAGACACCCACCCCCCACCCCCAAATTCCCCTTCTGGAGATCCGTTTCCCAAGCTGAACGGATGCTCCAAAAGAGAGAGAGAGAGAGAGAGAGAGAGAGATGATAGATAGATATAGGATGGATAGATAGATAGATAGATAGATAGATAGATAGATAGATAGATAGATAGATAGATATAGGAGAGAGAGAGGGAGAGAGAATGATAGATAGATATAGGATAGAGAGAGAGATGATAGATAGATAGATAGATAGATAGATAGATAGATAGATGATAGATAGATAGATGATAGATAGATAGATGATAGATAGATATAGGGGAGAGAGAGAGAGAGAGATGATAGATATAGGATAGATAGATAGAGATAGAGAGATGATAGATAGCTAGATAGATATAGGAGAGAGGGAGAGAGATGAGAGAGTGAGAGAGAGAGATGATATAGGATAGATAGATAGATAGATAGATAGCTATAGATAGATAGATAGATAGATAGATAGAGATGATAGATATAGGAGAGAGAGAGAGATGATAGATAGATAGATAGATAGATAGATAGATAGATAGATAGATAGATAGATAGATAGATGATAGATAGATAGATGATAGATAGATAGATATAGGGGAGAGAGAGAGAGAGAGATGATAGATATAGGATAGATAGATAGAGATAGAGAGATGATAGATAGCTAGATAGATATAGGAGAGAGGGAGAGAGATGAGAGAGTGAGAGAGAGAGATGATAGATATAGGATAGATAGATAGATAGATAGATAGATAGATAGATAGAGATGATAGATATAGGAGAGAGAGAGAGAGATGATAGATAGATAGATAGATAGATAGATAGATAGATAGATAGATAGATAGATAGATAGATAGATAGATAGATATAGGGGAGAGAGAGAGAGAGATGATAGATATAGGATAGATAGATAGAGATAGAGAGATGATAGATAGCTAGATAGATATAGGAGAGAGAGGGGGAGAGAGATGAGAGAGAGAGAGAGATAAGATAGATAGATAGATAGATAGATAGATAGATAGATAGATAGATAGATAGATAGGAGAGAGAGAGAGAGAGAGATGAGAGAGAAAAGGCCTCTATTTTTATCGTGTTTTATTTCAACTCCAAGCTGCCTGGTCTCTGAGCTTGGCCATTGTCATTTTATTTCATTTGTCTCCTTTTTGGCAGCGTTTGTTAAATTGGCTTCTCCGCGGAGAGCTTGGAGGCCCTTAAAGAGTTGGATGGAAAGAGAAATCTTCCTTTTAATTGGAGAGGGAATTGATTGAGACGCCAAAGGAGCAGAGGGATGTCTGGGTTTTGAGGTTTTGTTGTGTTTTTTTTTTCCGGAGAGGTTTTCCAAGCAAGATTCAAACTCGGTTAATTTCTGGTTTTTTTGTTTTTTTTTCCTCCCTTGTGAGCACCTGACTCAGAAATCACGCTTTTCCAGAGGAGAGAAACTCATCTGGAGTCTGTTGGTTCAAAAAATTATTGGGTTGTAATTTTTTTATTTTTATTTTATTTTGCTCTGCTGCTTTGTCACGTTTCCTAGTTTTGTTTTCTCACCGACGGGCGGAGAATGTCACAAAACCTGGCGCTCTCCTCTTCTTCGTCCAAACAATTCCTACGTCTAGCCGGATGCATTTTACTCATTTTTTTTTCTTTACGTGCATTTTTTGAGCCATTTTTTTTCCAGAATTGCTGCTAAAATGCAGGTAGAGTCTGGAGATGCCGTAGCAAGAGTGGGGGGAAAGAGGGGTTAGGGAGTTGCATTTTCCCCCTTTTTTTCCCTTGCTGTTTTCTATTTTTTTTACCCCCTATTTTGAGGAGAGGGAGGGTAAAATTCCTTGCTTTTTCAAGCTCTCGGGTCATCGGTTAGCTAGATTTTTGCACAGAGGCATCTCGGTGAATAAAGATATTTCCTGAGCAGCCTTTCTCAGTGTTGGGAAGTTTAAGATGGATGGACTTCAACTCCCAGAATCCCCCAGCCAGCATGCTATAAAATGGGTGGACTTCAACTCCCAGAATCCCCCAGCCAGCATGCTTTAAGCGGGATGGACTTCAACTCCCAGAATCCCCCAGCCAGCATGCTTTAAGTGGGCTGGACTTACTGACTGGGGAATTATGGGTATTATTATCCATCCATCTTAAACGTGACCAATCCACCGTTCTGTGATTTATCAGCACAAAACACCAACTTAGTTATTGCCTTAGCCGAAAAAGAAACTATTTGATTTGATTTATTTGATTTGTCCATCGCTTACAAGATAATAGTTCTAAGTATAAACATGAGTAAGAATACAGGAAATAGGTACGAATAAATGGGGACAATAGGACAGGGACGGGAGGCACGATGGTGTGCTTATGCACACCCCTCAACTAACCAGGATTATTTTTTAAAAAATAGCCTAACTATCCAAGCCATGTCAGCTTATCCCATATATCATGCCAAGGGAGAGGAATTCCTCCCTCCCTCCCTTCCTTTCTTTCTTTCTTTCTTTCTTTCTTTCTTTCTTTCTTTCTTTCTTTCTTTCTTTCTTTCTTTCTTTCTTTCTTTCTTCTGTCTGTCTGTCTGTCTATCTATCTATCTATCTATCTATCTATCTATCTATCTATCTATCTACCTATCCTTTGTAGTTTCCTCCAATTTTTTCCACCTCTAGTCTTTTCACGTTGTCTCTCAGAGGTTAGGAGGGACCCACTCCCCCTTCTGGCTGGGGCTGATGGGAGTTGTAATCTAGAATATCCACCAGGGTATTCTGTTTGGGGAAGAAAGCTGGAATTCTCATGTGTGTGTGTGTGTGTGTGTGTGAGAGAGAGAGAGAGAGAGAGAGAGAGAGAGAGAGAAAGCGGGATAGGCCTTTCAATGTGTTTTCCTCCCGCAGATCAAGAACGCCGCGGCCAACGTCCTTCGGGAAACCTGGCTGATCTACAAACACACCAAGTTGTTGAAAAGGATCGATCACGGCCGAATCCGGAAGCACCAGAGGAAATTCCTCCAAGCCATCCACCAGTAGGTTCCTTTGGGGGGTTCAAGTGGGGGGTGGGGGAAAAACCTGCTCATTTTCAGCTTCCCTTCCCACCCCACCCCCAAAAAATAAAAAATAAAGAGGTCACTGCAGAGAGCTGAATTGTCACCTTGGACAGGTAGAGAGATAGGTGTGCAAGGAGGGATACTTTCGTTTCCCGTGAATACCGGGAAGCCCTCGACTTAGGATAGTTCGTTTAGCGACGGCTCCAAGTTACAGTGGCCCTGAAATAAGCCCCCCCCCGGGGGCCTGTTTTCACACTTAATGACCGTTGGGGCATTTCCTCCCCTCCCCATTGGTCAAATGATCGAAATCCAGGCCCTGACTTGTATCCAGGACTGAGGGGGGGGTCTCATATTCCTATAAGTTATTTTTCATATTTATTTCCGCCCCCCCCCACCCCCCACCCAAGGTTAAGGAACGTGAAGATGGAACAAAGAAAGTTGAACGACCAAGCCAACACGTTGGTTGATCTTTCCAAGGTATCTTTAAGGCCGCCTTCGAAGGAGGCCGGGAGGAGGAGACGGAATTGGTGGCGGCGGTGGGGTGTGTGTGTCCTAAAACAGGGGGCTGGGCCAGGAGGGGAGGATTTATGGGCTTTGTAGTTACTGGGTTGGGGTTGGGAGCGGGGGTGGGGGAAACCCTTCCCTCCCTCTCTTTCCTTCCTCCCCTCTCCTTCCCTTTCTCCCTTCTATTCTTCCTTCCTTTCCTTTCTCCCTTCTATTCCTCCTTCCTTCCCTTTCTCCCTTCTATTCCTCCTTCCTTCCCTTTCTCCCTTCTATTCCTCCTTCCTTTCCTTTCTCCCTTCTATTCCTCCTTCCTTTCCTTTCTCCCTTCTATTCTTCCTTCCTTCCCTTTCTCCCTTCTATTCCTCCTTCCTTCCCTTTCTCCCTTCTATTCTTCCTTCCTTCCCTTTCTCCCTTCTATTCCTCCTTCCTTCTCTTTCTCCCTTCTATTCCTCCTTCCTTCCCTTTCTCCCTTCTATTCTTCCTTCCTTCCCTCTTTTCTTTATTTCCTTTGTTTTGTTTGGTCTGTCAATTGCTTACAAGATAATAGGCATAAGTAAAAAAAACGTAGTTATGAATACGTGGATCCATATCAGAAAAATAAAAGGAATAAAAGAAACAACAGGACAGGGACGGTAGGCAGGCACGTTGGTGCGCTTATGCACGCCTCTTCTCTCTCTCTCCTTCGTCCTTTCTCCTTCTTTTCTCCTTCCTTCCATCCTCCCAGTCAGTATTGTTATTCTGATCTCTACCCTTTTCTTCTACACATCCATCTACCCCTTTATCATCCCACTGAGGCTTTTAGTTGTCAGCATTCAGATAATAGGAGAAACGGAGGCAGGGGGGGCCCATCACAGGCTGGGGGGGGGGACATTTCCTGGGAAGTCAACTCAAAATATCAACCCACCCCCCAAAAAAAGACATTTGCTTCCTAAAACAACAGTTCCCCTCTTTGCAATCTCCCTCTCTCTCTCTCAAAGGCAGATCTTTGTTCAAAGTAAAATCACCCCCCACCCCGTTGCAAAACCAAGTTACTAGTCCTCAGCTTTTTAAGGACTTGATTCCAGACGGGGGGGGGGGAACCTCAGTTGAGAGTGAAAAACCACAGGATTTTATGCGGCTGTTTTTATTCTTTGGACGTTTATGCAAATGGCATATTGAATTTGTGGTGAGGGAAAAAAACAACAACCGTTGTTAAAGGCAATAAAATACAATGGAGTCGCTTAAAAATAATCTGGTCCGTCCACAAAGCGACGGAGCCAACAGCATCAAATTTTTATTCTTCCATCAGGACTCGGCCTGCTTCCTTTAAACCTTTGAAGCGGCCCCTGGGGAAAACTTTTTAACTGGAAGCCAAGGTTCTAGACCTCAAGACTGCCGCCAGAAGTGCATCCAATTGGGCTAATGTCCTCTTTTAATCTTGCTTGCATTCAGAAACGGAGGCACCTTCCCAAAAAGATTTGTATTCGCCCGGGAGGTTGCTGGCCCGTTGCCAGGCAGGTTTTGCTCAAACCAGAAGTTTGTTTTGAAAGAAATAGCCGAGATATTTAACGAGAGGCGAGGAAGGAAATTGTCCCCTGGTTTATTTGGACCCCTTATTTCACAGTCAACTTTGCCGCAAAAGGCAAATGAGGTTCTGTTGAAAAGGGAGGCAGGGAAACCACGTTTGGTGATGGGTCTCTCGGGCGGATAATATGTCATATCATAAATCTTTAGGAAGATTGCTCTGGAGGTCTCTGGGTAGAGAAGGCCCCTGCGGTGGGTTGAGAGTCCTTTTTGTGGTGATGGAGAGGGTTGCAATTTTGATAAAAGGCGCTTGGAATTAGACTTTGTCTGGAAATAAAGAACAGAATAAAAGAGGAGGGAAAGGGGAAAATGTCAGGGAGGAAAGGAAAATGAGAAAAAGGGGGGGAGGGAGGGACAGAGGAGGGAGAGGGAAGGAAGGAGAGATCGGAAAAGGGGAAGGAAGGAGGGAGGTGGGAGGAGAAGGAAGGAAGGAAGGGAAGGAAGGAGAGATGGAAGAAAGGAAAGGGATGGGAATTGGAGGGGAAGAGAGGAGGGAGATGGGAGGAGAAGGAAGGAAGGAAGGAAGGAAGGAAGGAAGGAAGGAAGGAAGGAAGGAAGGAAGGAAGGAAGGAAGGAAGGAAGGAAGGAAGGAAGGGGAGGGATGGGAATTAGAGGGGAAGGAAGGAAGGAGAGATCAGGAAAGGGATGGGAATTGGAGGGGAAGAGAGAGGGAGATGGGAGGAGAAGGAAGGAAGTGAAGGAAGGAAGGAAAGAAGGAAATGGAGGGAAGGGGAGGAATGGGAACTGGAGGGGAAGGAAGGAGGGAGATGGGAGGAGAATGAAGGAAGAAAAGGAAGGAAGGAAGGAAGGAAGGAAGGAAGGAAGGAAGGAAGGAAGGAAGAGAAGGGAAGGATCTGAGGGTGGGGAAATAACCTGTGTCTCTCCCCCCCTCCCCCCCTTTGATTGGCAGATGCAAAACGTCATGTACGACCTCATCACGGAGCTGAATGACCGCAGCGAGGACCTGGAGAAGCAGCTGGGCGGCCTGGAGTCCAAGCTGGAGCAACTGGCCACCCACTTCAGCGCTCTCCCACTCCTGATCACGGACACGTTGCGCCAGCAGCAGCAGCAGCTCCTGGCCGCCCTGATGGAGAGCCGCGGGGGCCAGGGTAGGGCTGGTGGGGGCCCCCCAGACGCCCCTCTCCGACAGCCCCCTGGGGGTCAGCCCGAACTCCTTCCCCACCCCCTACACGAGCTCCAGCAGCTGCTGAAGGCGGGGAGGAGGAGCGGAGACGGGAGAAGACGAAGGCGCCGCCACGCGCAAAGGCTCAGAGCCAGAAGGCCGAGCCCCCAAAAAGGAACCCGCCACAACCCACAACCCCAACGACACAAGGCAAGGCAGGAGGGACGGAGACCCCCCGCCCACACACACATACGGGGGCCACCATCGGTCCCCAGGGGAGACTCGAACCCAGCCCCGGGGAGCCACGGGCCTCGCAATGGTAGGCTCTCGTCTCCGGGGCCCCTTAAGTGGGGGTGGGGGTGTTTGGGGTGGGGGCTTGGAGGGGCAGGGTCTTTGCCGGCTGGGACCCCCACCCCATGCCCCCTTCCCCCCCTCTCTGCTGCTGCTCTGTTTGGTGGAGGCTCGAAAATCCACCTTCAATCTCAGGTCTTCAAAGTGAAAACAAAGCCACTCCGAAGGGCAGCGCTGGGATGGAGACGGACGGATGGGGGGACCAATCTACTGTGTGGATCCCACGCCACGGGCGACGGGGTTGTGCAGCTTGCTTCCTTCCTTCCTTCCTTCCTTCCTTCCTTCCTTCCTTCCTTCCTTCCTTCCTTCTTCGCTTCTTTCCTTCCTCCTTTCCTTCCTTCCTTCCTTCCTTCCTATCCGATTAGCTTCCTTTTCTATCCCTTCTTTCCTCCGTTCCTCCCTGCTCCTCTTCTTCCTGCCCTCTCTCCCTTAGTTTTCCTTCCTACCTACCATCCTTCCTTCCTTCCCCTCCAATTCCCTTCTTTTTCTCTTCCTTTCTTCCTTCCATCTTACCTTCCTGCCCACCCTCCCCCATTCTTCCCTTCCTTCCTTCTCTCTACCCTTCCATTTTTTCCTTTCTTCTTTCCTTTTTCCTTCCCCTTCCTTCCTTCCTTCCTTTTTATCCTTCCTTGTTCTTTTCCCTTCCTCTTCCTTCCTCCTTTCCTTCTCTCTATTCTTCCATTTTTCTTTTCTCCTTTCCTTTTCCTTCCCCTTCCTTCCTTCCTTCCTTCCTTCCTTTTTATCCTTCCTTGTTCTTTTCCCTCCCACTTCCTTCCTCCTTTCCTTCTCTCTATTCTTCCATTTTTCTTTCTCCTTTCCTTTTCCTTCCCCTCCCTTCCTTCCTTCCTTCCTTCCTTCCTTCCTTCCTTCCTTCCTTCCTCCCTCCCTCTTCCCGGACGATGCCACCGTGGAGAATCCAGGGGCCAAACCGAATGAGAGGCAACTTCCTGTCTTTTGTTCATGGCTCTTCTTTATTTTTTTCCATCTCACCTGGAAGGAGGGGGTGGCAACAGCAGGCCAACCTGGTCAACTCCTCCTCCCCCCACCCCACCCCCGAGTTGCCACACCTGGGAGTTGCTGCACCTTCCTCTTGCCGTGTCCTCTTCAAGCATCACGTCGAAGTCGACGCGGAGGAATGACGCTGGTCTGTCTGGGTGGGTGGGGTGGGAGATGAAAACCCCAATTTCCTGCCTTGTGGAAGGGACTCTTTTGAAGGGGGGGGGGGCAGGTTAGCAGAGTTGGCCACGCAGGGTTGCAAAGAAGCGCATCTCTCCGGAGAAATATTGCAGCAAAGAGTTTGCAATTCCTTTGGCTCTCTTGGGTTGCAGGGAACACACCCCAAAATTGCCCCCTCCCAGGGATGTTTTAACCCTCCCCCCTCCACATCCCATCCCATCCCACTCCAGCCTAACCTAATTCTCCATTTCTCCCAGTTTGGGAGAATTTCTCAAAAGTCTTACATCCCACTGGGTTTCCAAGCATTCAGATCCCACTGCAAAAGTGATATTTCCTTTTCCCGGAAATGGATGGAGTTTTATGTTTTCAAATGCTGCTATTTCCCCTTTCCTCCCCACCCCCCTCCCCGAATTTCTGGGCTTAGGGGCAGGAAAGGGGGGAGCCAGACTCTAGAACCTAGTATGGGGCAGCTTGGCTGGGGATGATGGATTTCGTGGCACAGCCCAGCACCCTTTTTGGAGACTGGCTTTAAGAATGCACCTTCGGGGTTTGTAACGTTGTCTAAATGGGGAAACACCAATGACAAACATTCAGGTCAAAACAGGGTATGTAGGATTCCTTTTCCCAGGTCGCCCTCTCCCCCGCCCAGGCCAAAATAATCACATTTAGGTGAAAACTCAGCCTGCCTGCGGGAGAAAAATGTCTCCTGCTAGCTTACAACTATCCTTTTGTGATATTGATCGCTGATTTAATCTCCCCTCCTTCTTCCATTTCTCCATTGCTAGGAATATATATATATATATATATATATATATATATATATATATATATATATATATATATATATATATATATATATCTTAAGTTTTACGGGTACTTAAATGTATGGCATTCAGCTTTGTTGGAGATTTTTTCCACGTCATTGTAGTTGTGCTTTTAAAGTTGTAGCAACGTTTCAGCAGAATCTCATCTGCCATCATCAGGCTTCTGTATTGGGTTTGTCGAACACAATACCGAAGAACACAATACAGAAGCCTGATGATGGCAGATGAGATTCTGCCGAAACGTTGCTACAACTTTAAAAGCACAACTACAATGACGTGGGAAAATACCCGAACAAAGCTGAATGCCATACATATAAGTACCCACAAAAACTTAAGAAAACACACACACACACACACACACACACACACATATATATATATATATATACACACATACACATAACATACATACACATACACATACATACATATACATACATACATACATGTGTGTGTGTGTGTGTGTGTGTATATATATATATGTATTTGCAAAAAGGCGAGAGTCTTAACTTCTTCTAGCCTCTGTTCTTTTTCAAAACCAGCTGATTTTTTGTTTTTGTTTTAAAAAGCAAAAACAAAGCCCCATGGAATGCAGTCTTCCCTCCCTCTTTCCTTATCGTTTAAAAAAATATATATATCATTATTTTAAACAAAAAAAAAAAAGCCAGAGCTGAAAAGGAATATATTGGAGCTGGCAGGACTCCAAGGTTCTCTTTGGCCTCAACCCCAAGAGGAGGAGGAGGAGGAGGAGAGAGAGTCCTCGGTGCATTTGGCACACCTCCTGCAAAGGAACACTGGTTTTTCCAGATAATAAAAGCCAAAAGGGTGACATTTAATGTCTTTTTGAACTAGCACAGCGACGGGCGTAAATTGCCCGGGTCCCGCTATTAATTAACGTGCAATCCTGCTGCGCCGAGTTAATTGTCAGCCCCAAAAAAAGCCAGCGAGACGCTTGGAGTTAAAAAGAAAAAGAAAAAAAACCGCTAGGAGCCTGTGATCTATCTATCTGTCTCTTTCTCTCTATATATATATATATTTCTTTTTAGTGGATTTTTCTTTTTTTTTAAAAAAATCCATTTCTCTTTCTTCTTTATTTTATTATTATTAGTTTTTTTGTGTTTTTTTTTTGGCTCCTGTCTTCCTTTCCAGCAGCTGGCTGGTGTTCCTAGCATCACAAAGGCAGAGAAAAAAGAAAAGGAAAAGGAGAACAGAGGCTGCCAATTTTCTCGTTGTAGTAGGAGGCTCGTTCCAGGCTACTGGAGTTGCTTAGGAACTAGAGGGAGGGTTTGTAAGGGAAGATGGGGGGAAGACACCCACCCTTTCTGCCCCCCCCCTTAATCCTTCGGCCCCCGTTTGCAGGCCTCCGACTTACAACCGCAACGGAGAGCCCCAAGAGAGGCGGTTTTAGGGGGAAACGTGGCTGTTGGGAAGAGAGTCGCACGGACGTTAAGCGAATCTGGACTCTCCCCGTCCCCCGGGGGGGGGGTTGCAAAAGGTGGGGTGGTGTCACAGGGTCTCCCCTCACCACTCCCCCGGGGGGGATGCTGTGACCGTCGTAAATATGAACCGGTTGGAAAGCCTCTGAATTTTGAACACGTGGCCAAGGAGAGGCTGCGTTGGTCGTAAGGGTGGAAGACGGTCGTCAGTCCCATCTTGTCAGTGTCGTTGTAACTTTGAACGGTCGCTAAGTGAAAAAAAGGAATGTATGTTGAGGATTACCTGTAGATATCGAAGTTCAGCTCTTGGCTCACAAGCCTTCCATTCTTCCATCTCTCCTTCCTCTTCTTCTCCTCTCCTTCCTTCCTTTCTTCCTCCAATTCTCATCCTTTCCCTTTCCTCCATCTCTCCTTCCTTCCTTCCTTCCTTCCTTCTCCTCATTCCCTTCTCCTTCTTTCCTTCCTTCCCCCTTTCTTCTTCCAATTCTCATCCCTTCCCTTTCCCCAGCTCTCCTTCCTTCCTTCTTCCTTCCTTCTCCTCATTCCCTTCTCCTTCCCTTCCTTCCTTCCTTCTTCTTCCAATTCTCACCCCTTCCCTTTCCTCCAACTCTCCTCCCTCCTTCCTTCTCATTCCCATCTTCCTTTCTTCCTTCCATCCATCCATCCATCCTTCCTTCACCTCCAATTCCCATCCCTTTCTCCTTCCCAGAGAGTTCTGGTTATTTTGATCTTTGGAAAGACTCCAGCGTCCTTATCTTAGGCCATAAATACAGCACAAATTGGCTATTTTGAGTTACCAGCCTTCTTGGCAGAAATACAACCCCTCTTGGCCAGAGGTGCCATATTTAGAATGGTTAGGGCCGCTATATATATATATATATATATAGTGGCCCTAACCTATATATATATATATATTTCCAAGGGTGACTGTCTTTATTTCCGACATAAAATATAGGTGCTTCTGCCTGGCTCTTCCAGAGGGCGGGGTTCCTGCTGGTGGCTGTAAGTCGAGACTCCCTGTAGTTAACCCTTCCCCAACCTAGTAAACTCAGGGGGACAAGTAAAAGAGAGGCCACGT
The DNA here is from genome assembly GCF_049901715.1 of Pseudonaja textilis. Classification (NCBI taxonomy): domain Eukaryota; kingdom Metazoa; phylum Chordata; class Lepidosauria; order Squamata; family Elapidae; genus Pseudonaja; species Pseudonaja textilis. The sequence continues at coordinate 8,530,442 of NC_142005.1, forward strand.
TGTGCCTTAAACGACAACGCCACTCACACTTCTTTCAGTACCTTGGAGAGCGATGCCATCTTCATTCTTTGTCCAACATGATGATGAGCAAAGTCTCCTCAACCGTGGCCCCTTTAAGAAAGAGGAGCGGAGTTCAACCCCTAGAATTCCCCAGCCAGCCCTGAGGAATTCTGGGAGTTGAAGTCCACCCCTCTTTCTTAAAGGGGCCACGGTTGAGAAGCACCGCGGGGCTGGCAGAATCTGGCAGATAGTCCTCCACTGACGGTTCATTGAATGACCGTTCAAAATTACCAACGGCCCTGGAAAAAAAGGGGACTTAGTTTTTCACACTTACGACCGTGGTCACGTGATCCAAATTCTGAACACTCGGCCACTGGTTCGTCCTTACGACCGGTGCTGTGTCATGCAGTCCCCTGTCTTTGGCATCCTTCTCACCAGCCGAGATTCGCTTCCCAACTTATCAACTGCGCCGATTCGCTTAATGACGGTGGCGGGAAAGGTGGCCAAATGGGGCAAAACTCCCTTAATGAATGTCTTGCTTAGCGACCTAAATCTGGGGCTCAGTTGCAGTCGTAAGTCAAGGACTACCTGTATGGAAAACAACTGGGGTGGGGGAAAAAGTATCACAAAACCAGCCAAACCAATGAAAAAATGAGCAGGCAGAGCTTTCGCATTGCAACCTACCCCATATTTTCCCCCCAAGGGGGTCCCCCATAATCCCTACTACCCCAAGTCCTCGAGGGGGGGAGTGTTGGGGGTTACCTCTTCAATGAATGTGATTATTTTGGGGGGTCTTCCTCACTTTATGCGCAAAAGACAGGAATGAATGTGAGGTTGATGGTGCTGGGTTGGCCATCGCCACTTCCTCTCTTTTGATAGGCCCCCTTGGCAATTCGGAGCATGGACTCTCGTGCCAAAATTGGCTCTGTTTGCTAGGACAAGCCATGGTTTGTTGAAAGAAACCAGCTTCAATTGCTAAGCCATGACTTGGTTTGTTGAATGAAGCCAGCTTCGGTTTGCTGAATGAAACCAGCTTCAATTGCTAAGCCATGACTTGGTTTGTTGAATGAAGCCAGCTTCGGTTTGTTGAATGAAACCAGCTTCAATTGCTAAGCCATGACTTGGCTTGCTAAATGAAGCCAGCTTCGGTTTGTTGAATGAAACCAGCTTCAATTGCTAAGCCATGACTTGGTTTGTTGAACGAAGCCAGCTTCGATCCCTCTGCCAAATCATGACTTGTTGAATGAAACCAGCTTCGGTGGCGGAGCCCAGACTTGGTTGGTTGAATGAAACCAGCTTGAGTTGCTCTGCTAAAAGTCATGGTTTGTTGAATGAAGCCAGTTTGGGTCACTTGCACTCAATCGTGGCTTGTTGAACGAAACCAGCTTTGGGTCGCTGGGCCAAGCTGAGTTGGCTAGGCTTAACGAAGCTGCCAAACCACCAGCCCTGATTCCCAAACTAGGTTTGGGCCCACCCACGGCAGGCTAAGCTCCACCAAAAGCCCAACGCATCAGGGTTCAGCCAGTTTAACCGCCGCTCGTGGCTTGTGGATGTTTTAATTCTCCTCTCCTCCCTAACTTGCCTGCTCAAAAAAAAGATGAGAAAATTCACTTTGTTTCATCCAGTTGAAAGCCTTCATGGAAGGAGCCTCCAAACTAACCCTCTTTTTCTAAAAACAAGCATCTTGATTCATAAGAGAAGACAAACCCTAAACAGCCTTTGCTTTCTGGGCCCGAGAAACTCGGTGCAAAATTTGGTGCCCCTAACTACATCATCCCTTCATCTAGGGCAACCCCCTCCCCACTTTCTTCCACTGTATGGGTGTGAACATCAAAGCAGCACATCTATGGGTGGGTTTGAGGGTGGGGGAGGAAACGACAGGAAGTTAAGTCTGGGGAGGAGGAAGTGGGGTGATGGGACCCCAAAACAGACCATCATAACCATTTCGGGAGAATTGCACCCAACTGTGGTTTCGTTTGGTGGTGAAAATACAAAGGGAAAGGCAGGGAAGTAGGGGGGAGGGGGAACTCCGTGGCTTTTTTGAGGAGGGTCTCCAGATGTTCCTGCTGACCCGAGGAATCTTGGTACCGAAAGCTTTCCTTATCACCAAATACGTAATTCTACAATGCCTTACCGTTCGTTTGGGGGGTACGTGTATGTGTGTGTTGGACGTGCTTAAGAAGGACAAACCTGGATGGGCTTTGAGTAGGACTGTACCACTTGGAGAGAAAGGAGAGGTTGACCCCTTTTGGGGGTTGGTGGGGGGTGTCTCCCACTTCTGCCCTCGAGGAAAAGGAGCCGAGAACCCTCTTGACTTGGTATAGTCTCCGCGGACCTTTGTCTTGAAACAAACCTTGTTGAACAAGCCATCATTGGAAAGGGGCGACGTAGAACTGGATCGAACAACCAGCTGTCGGGAAGGATGAAAGAAAACCCGTCATGTTGGCCAAGGAAGACCCCCCCACCCCAAGTCATCCACACTTGCACAGAGACCCCCCCAAAACGACGAGCTTTCTGACCAAGACTGGATCGTATTTCTTGGGTGGGGAAGGAAGGATGAGAAGCAAGCGGGACCAACAGAGGACATCTAGAGGGGATTGTGGGTCTCCCCACAACAACAACAAAAAACATGGGAAGTCACTGTGGTTCTTTTATTTTATTTTTAACGCTGTTCCTGCCGTGTTGACCACTTATTCCCATCGGGGACAAGCCAAGCGGGCAGGGCGAACAAGATTCCCCGCTCTTCGGCATTCCTCAAAAACTGGACACCGGCGCAGAAATGAGTTTCTGTGCGTCTCGTTTTTCTTCCTTTCTCTCTTTTTTTTTTCTTTCCTGTTTTCTAAAAAAAAAAACACACGAAAAACAGAAAAAAAATTAACATGACTAAAGGAAAGCATAACCATAGTTTATTTTACCTATGAAATATATTGCTATATTATAAAGGATGAACGGTGTAACGTTTGTGTAAAAAAAAATATGTTTTTTTTTTAAAAAAACAACCCCTCTGATATGATGGTTTTGAGAAGCAGAAGGGGGAAAAGATTTCTCCCTTGCTGACCCACGTGTGGTTGGTTTTGGGGTCCAGAGGCTGGATTGGGAGTGGAGAAGGGGCTTTGTAGTCCACCCGGCCATTTTCAAAACAGAGAAGTTGCCAAGGGTGCGAAATCGTAACTCGGTGAGGCCGTTTGGGGCTCAAAAGCGGAGTGATTTCTGGCTGCGGGATGTTCATTCTTCGAGGTTTTTCACCACTTTTAAGACTTTCTCGGTCACCCCCAACCCCCAACCCCAATATTTGGCCTCCTTCGATGTTTTTAATCCGTTGCTTTTAGCTCGCCCCACCCAAGCAAGGTTTGGCTTGAGTCTTCTGCGGTGGTGGGATTTAGCCGGATCGTACCGGTTTACGAGAACCGGTTGTTAACTCGCTGAGCAGTTTGGTGAACTGGTTGTTGGCGGAGAACTGGTGGTTCAATGATTTTAATTCCCCCCCACCCCACCGGTCTTCTGGTGTCCCTATTTAAAGGGGATTCTGCCGTTGGAAAGCAGGAAAGGATGAATGCATCGGGCGTGCCGGCTGGGGCATTCTGGGAGTTGTAGGCCAGGCCTCTTAAAAGTGGCTGAAGGTGAGACAGGCCGGTCTGGAGAATAGTTGCTTCTTTCTGAAAAGGTGGTGCCCGGCATTGAGAGTCATCTTAGATAGGTGTGTTTTGTTGGTCGGGTTACAGGTTTTGTTTTCCCCTCTGGTTGCGATTCGAAACACAGCCTCCTCTCCATCCAGAGAACGGGAGATTAACTGCAATAATAATGGCAGGGTTTTTCTTTGTTTTTTTTTACCTTTACAGAGTCTGATTTATTAGTAGTAATAGTAGAAGTAGTAGTACAATGCCTTGTAAGGACCATTCTTTTGTCTTTCACCATGGAAAGACGTTGAAAAATGGAGCCCTTTCTCCTTCCCATCCATCCCTCCTAGTCCTTCCTTTCCTGCCGGTCTATTTTCCCCTTCCTCCCCTCCTTCCCTCCCTCCCTTTCTTTTCTTCTTTCCTCCTCCCTTTCTCCTTCCCTCCTCCCTCCATTTTCCTTCCTCCTCTCCCTTCTTCTCCTACCCTCCCTTCCATCCCTCCTTCTCCTTTCCTCCTCTCCCTTCCTTCCCTCCATCCTTCCCTTCCTCCCTGTTTTCCTTCCTCTCTTCCCTCCCTCCCTCCTTCCTTCCTCCATTTCCTCCCTCCCTTCTCTCCATCCTTCCTTCTCTCCATCCTTCCTCCCTGTTTTCCTTCCTCCCTCCCTCCCTCCTTCCTTCCTCCATTTCCCTCCCTCCTTCCCTTCTCTCCATCCTTCCTTCTCTCCATCCTTCCTTCTCTCCATCCTTCCTCCCTCCCTCCCTTCTCTCCATCCTTCCTTCTCTCCATCCTTCCTCCCTGTTTTCCTCCCTCCCACCCTTCCCTCCATCCTTCCTTCTCTCCATCCTTCCTTCTTTCCATCCTTCCTCCCTCCCTCCCTTCTCTCCATCCTTCCTTCTCTCCATCCTTCCTTCTCTCCATCCTTCCTCCCTCCCTCCCTTCTCTCCATCCTTCCTTCTCTCCATCCTTCCTCCCTGTTTTCCTCCCTCCCACCCTTCCCTCCATCCTTCCTTCTCTCCATCCTTCCTTCTCTCCATCCTTCCTCCCTCCCTCCCTTCTCTCCATCCTTCCTTCTCTCCATCCTTCCTTCTCTCCATCCTTCCTCCCTCCCTCCCTTCTCTCCATCCTTCCTTCTCTCCATCCTTCCTCCCTGTTTTCCTCCCTCCCACCCTTCCCTCCATCCTTCCTTCTCTCCATCCTTCCTTCTCTCCATCCTTCCTCCCTGTTTTCCTTCCTCCCTCCCTCCCCTCCCTCCCTCCTTCCTTCCTGTTTCCCTCCCCTCCCTCCTTCCTTCCTTCCTTCCTTCCCTCCATCCTTCCTCCCTCCATTTTCCTTCCATCCCTCCTTCTCCCTTCCTCTCCCTTCCTTCCTTCCATCCCTCCTTCCTCCCTCCCTCCCTTCGTTTTCCTTCCTCCCTTCCCTCCCTCCCTTCCCTCCTTCCTTCCTTCCCTCCATCCTTCCTCCCTCCATTTTCCTTCTTCCCTCCCTCCTTCTCCCTTCCTCCCTCCCTCCGTTTTCCTTCCTCCCTTCCCTCCCTCCCTCCCTCCACCCAGCTCACCCGCAGCTCTTTCCAAGGCTGAGCCCCGGAGGGAGAGGACTCGCCTTCCTGCCAGCCTGCCTAGTGACGGGGGGGCGTTGTCTCCCCACCTCTGCCTTTCCAGCCTCGCCTTGGCGGGGCTCCTTCCTCCCTCCGCTCCGAAGCGCAGCCAGGCGCCCAGCTTTGCCCCCCAGCGGTTCGGAATGGCCTCTTCCCTCCCTCCAAAGCGAGGCCCCCCTTTCCCCCACCCGCTAGTTCCATGGCCAACCTCTTTCTTTATTATTAGTATTATTATTTAAAAATAAAAATAATAAAGAACGAATCAGATGAGCCGCTGCCGCGAACGAAAAGCGAGGACATCAGGTGAGCGGAGGAAAAGAGAGACCCCCCCCCCCAAAAAAAAATTGCTGGTTCCTTCCTGTCAGGTAGACTGCTCCTAACTTTGGAAGCTCCACCGCAGAAAGGCTCCCCTTCTCTCAGACAGGTAGGCCTCGAATTACGACGCTTCGTTCCGGGACCGAAGTTCACGGCCACCCTGGAAAAAATGGAGGGGGGGGGGGGAACTTAGCCTCAAACCTCACCCCCTTTATTTTTATTTTTATTTTCATAACCGACGGCCACGCGATTCCCAACGTTCAGATGCCCGGCAACCGACTCGCATTTACGACGGTCCCCGGTGGGGGCGGGGGGAAGGGATTCGCTGAGCGACCTGTCGCCCCTTTTTTAACAACCCGGGGTGGGGACTCGCTTCAGAAATAAACGGCAAGGGAGGTCAAAACTCAACTTATGGGGAGAGAAATTTGGGGCGGAGGTCGTAAATCGAGGAACTGCCTGGGCGATTTCAGCAACTGAAGTTTTGAACCAAACTGGAATCTGGGCCAAGATGGGAGATGGTGTGGGGTTTTTTTTGTGTGTGTTTTCTGCTAAAAAGTAACCCGTCTTTTCATAGAATAACAAGAGTTGGAAGGGGTACCTTGGAGGTCATCTAGTCCAACCCCCCCACCCCACCCCATGCTCGAGCAGGAGAGTCTATTCCAAATTTCAGCCTCTACCTAGGATCGAACTCCCAGCCTCCGGATTGATTTTTTTTTTAAACCTTTCTCTGCATATATTAAATCTGTTTCTAGATGCTCTCCTCTTCCTTTTGAGACCTGATTGGTGCAGGAGCCTGGCTCCTCCCCCACACTCCCACCCCCAGCGAAGCCATAGGGCTGTCAAGCTGTCAATCACGTCGCTGAAATGAGCCAAGGTAGGAAAATGAAACCAAGAAGATGCCATTTCGGGGGCGTCTTCTTGGCACTACAAATCCCATCTGCCCCTTCTCCCCAGTCTGTAAGGCTGTAAGCCAGCCCTGCCAGGGAGAGACAGACACACACACACACCCCAATTTCCACACCCCTGGACCCCAAAACCAAACATGTTTTTGGATCCCCAAACTCAATGGCTTCAACCTGTTCACTGTACAACCAACCAACCAACAACAACAACAACAAAAAGTAAAAACTAACCAAAAAAAAAGTGCCTTGGATTTTAATCTTACGGAGCGGAAGGTCTATAGATCTTGGATGATTTGCAGGGGTGTCAAGTCGTGAAGACGCCCCGATGGGAAGAGATGCACAGGAAAATAATAATAATAATAATAATAATACAGATGTGACTGACAACCCTGATATATAAAGGTTTTGAAATCTTCCTTGTCTTCTCTTCTTTATTTCTCGCTCTTTCTTTCTCTCTCTCTCTCTCTTTTCCCACCCCCTGTGTTTGCTTCACTTTCTTTTTTAAGCCCAATGGATTCAAATTGATAGATGGATCCCCTTTGGCTTCTTTTAAGACATATTGGGAGGAGGAGGAGGGGGGGGAAAGGAGGAGAGGAGAAAGGGAAGGAGAAGAAGGAGGGAAGGGAGGAGAGGAGGAGAAGGAAAAGGAGGACAAGCGGAGGAAGGGGAGGAAGAGAGGAGGAGGAGGAGAGGGAAAAGGGGGAGAGGAGGAAGGAAGGAGAAGAAGGAGGGAGGGGAGGGGGAGAGGAAGGAGAGGAGGAGTAGAAGGAAAAGGAGGACGAGTGGAGGAAGGGGAGGAGGAGAGGAAGAAGAGGAAGAGGAGAAGAGGGAAAAGGAGGTGTAGAGGAGGAGGAGAGAAGAAGGAAGAGAGGAGGAGGAGAGGAAGGGTAGGAGGAAGGAGGAGGAGGAGGGAAAAGGAGGAGGAAGGAGGAGGGAGAGGAGAGGAATGAGAGGAGGAGAAGGAAAAGGAGGAGAGGAGGAAGGGAAGGAGGAGGAGGAGAGGAAGTGGAGGAGAGGGAAAAGGAGGTGGAGAGGAGGAGGAGAGAGGAAGAGGAGAGGAGGAGAAGGAGAGGAGGAGAGTGGGGGAGGAGGAAGGAGAAGGAGGGAGAGGAGGAGAAGAATGAGAGGAGGAGAAGGAAAAGGAGGAGAGGAGGAAGGGAAGGAGGAGGAGGACAGGAAGGAGAGGAAGAAGAGGAGAAGGAAAAGGAGGAGGAGGAGGAGGAGAGGAGGAAGGGGAGGAGGAGGAGGAGAAGCAACCTGGAACTCAGGAGAAACTTCCTAACCACGAGGCCAATGGACCCGTGGAACGGCCTGCCACTAGAAGTTGTGGGGTTCTCCCTCCCTGGAGGTTTTCAAGAAGAGATCGGGCAGCCGTTCGTCTGAAACGACACGGTTATAGGGGTTCCCTGCTGGATCAGGGGGCTGGACTAGAAGACCTCCAAGGCCCCTTCCAGCCCTTGGTTGATGGATTGATGGAAGAGAGCAAGCCAAGGAATCCCACCTCCCAAGCTTGAAAAACCTTCGGGGGGGTGGGGGAAGAAGGAATCCCTCAAAACGAAAAAGATTTTGAGGCAAAATCCCCCCCCAGCCCCCAAGGAGAATTTGGTATTAAACCAGGCAGGCAGGCGAGAAAGTGGGTGGATTTATGGTTGGGGTAGAGAAAGGGAGCGGCGCCTGTCTATTTAGAGGGGCCGCCGCGGGGAGCCCCCCCCTCAAAAGACAGCCCCTTCCCCTCCTTTGTGCGGGGCAGCCAAGTGGAGAAAAGTGGGGGGTTACGAAGGAGCCGCCTCCACGCCAGGGAAAAAGGGGATTTTAAAGCTATAAATGGGGGGGCTTATCCAAGCTTATCTGGGGGCAGGAGTTGGTGGGGGGCGTTGCTCATAGAGGAAATCGTGGGGCCCAACGGTTTTTGAGGGGTGGGGGCTGCCAGAGGTTCCTGTTTCCTCCCCCTCCCCCAGGGCTGAGACAGAAGCAAAATTAAAATAAAAAAACAACAACGAAAAAATGGCAGTCTTTTGAGTTGATTCGCATTGGGTGGCTGGCCGGATTGAAATTCCACAGTACCGAATTGCGGAGTTAGTTGGGAGGGAACTTGGAGGTCTTCTAGACCAACCCCCTTGCTTGGGCAGGAGACCCTACCCCACCCCACCCCGTTTCAGACAAATCGGAGTCCGGTCTCTTCTTTAAAAAGCCTCCGGCGATGGGGAAGGAAGGAAGGAAGGAAGGAAGGAAGGAAGGAAGGAAGGAAAGAGGAAAGGAAGGAAGGAAAGAGGAAAGGAAGGAAGGAAGGAAGGAAGGAAGGAAGGAAGGAAGGAAGGAAGGAAGGAAGGAAGGAAGGAAGGAAGGAAAGGGAAGGGAAGGGAAGGGAAGAGAAGGAAGGAGGGAGGGAGGGAGGGAGGGAGGGAAGGAGAAACGCCTAGAGATGTGCCTTCTTCTAAGGCCGCGAAGAATCCAAGCAGATGGTGGGATCTGTGTCCTCCAATCTCTTTTGGCTTTTCGGCTCTTTCTCTCTCTGTGAATAAGGCAGGTTCCCTTTGGGAAAACCCGAGAAGATTAAACCTGTTTATTGGTGGCGAGAGAAGGCTGCGCCATGTTTTATTCATTAAATGAAGCTAGTGGCTGAGCTAAAGAATAGGGAGATATATAGATATATAGATAGAGATAGATAGATAGATAGATAGATAGATAGATAGATAGATAGATAGATAGATAGATATAGATATATATAGAGATATATATGTTTTCTTAAGTTTTCACGGGTATTTATATGTCAGGTATTCAGCTTTGTTCGGGTATTTTCCCACGTCATTATAGCACAACTATAATGACGTGGGAAAATACCCGAACAAAGCTGAATACCATATAGATAGATAGATAGATAGATAGATAGATAGATAGACAGACAGACAGATATAGATATAGAACAGATAGATGATAGATGATATAGATGACAGATAGATGATATAGATAGATGATATAGATAAATAGATGATAGATAGATAGATAGATAGATAGATAGATAGATAGATAGATAGATATAGAACAGATAGATGATAGATAATATAGATGACAGATGATAGATAATATAGATGACAGATAGATGATAGATTAGATAGATGATAGATATAGATAGATAGATAGATAGATAGATAGATAGATAGATAGATAGAGATAGATAGATAGATATAGAACAGATAGATGATAGATAATATAGATGACATGATAGATAATATAGATGACAGATGATAGATAATATAGATGACCGATAGATGATAGATTAGATAGATGATATAGATAGATGACAGATGATAGATGATATAGATGGATGGATGGATGGATGGATGGATGGATAAACAGACAGACAGATGATAGACAGGGAGTGGGAGTTGATAGAAGAGAGATGATATAGATGAGGAAGGGAGAGATGATAGACACAGAGAGAGAAGGGACAGATGATAGGATAGAGATGAAAGAAAGAAAGAAAAAGGTATTTCGATGAAGGTCTTGGAGGGTGCCGTGTTCAGAAGGAACCTAGTTTCATCACAGCTGCCGGAATCCTTCTGACCTTGAAAGCACCAAGATCCACCTTGAATCAGGTACCTCTGTAGCATCCATAATTCATTGGCCCAGCGCACCGTTTCCTCCGTCATTGATGTTTCTCTTCCCTCTTCTAAGCTGATTTCTTCACGAAGGCTGCTGGGAACCGTTGCCCAATTATCCCGATAGGCTTAAGAGCTCAAACTGTTGGATATTTAATGGCCCAGCCTGATGGGCTTTTAGAGCCCAGGTCCAAGCAGGTGCAATTTAGCATCCTAGGAATTTGGCTATTGCCCCACCTAAAATGGGTCCAAAGGAACATGTCGTATTTCAGAGCAGGATTTAAATTTCTGGCTCCAAACAGCGGCCATCCAGCGGGCATAATTCAGAAGCAGAAAAAAAAACCGGCCTGCTTCCAAGCCAAGCTTTAATCATCAAGGTAAGTTTGATGACTCTAGGAAAAAAAGAAAAGAAACCCAAAACACTAAAAATTAAAATTAAAAAAAAAAAAAATAAGAAGCGAGGAATCCAGCCCTTCCTCGCTCCTGAGAATCGGAGATTCCCCTGAGAGGCGGTTTGCTTTGAAAAAGAGGCGCAGCTTCAAAGCCAAACCTGGAGTTTCGCTGGCGGGAGGCAACATTCTAGTCCTCGTGAAGGAGACGTGGAGGATATAGCGGCGGGGAGGGGGGGAAACCCAAGCCGTGTGGGTGTGTAGAATGTTGCCCAAGTGGCTTGTTCTCTCATTTGGAAATTCAAAAAGGCCCGGTGGGGAAAACGCAGAAATAAATGTCGGTATTGGGGTGTAGAAGACTTTCCACGGATTCCAGCAATGGAAATTTCCTTTTCTTCAAAAATGCATCCCGGATTCTTAGCTGCAATTTCTATAGAGGAGGAGGAAGAGGAAGAGGAAGAGGAAGAGGAAGAGGAAGAGGAAGAGGAAGAAGAAGAAGAAGAAGAAGAAGAAGAAGAAGAAGAAGAAGAAGAAGAAGAAGAAGAAGAAATGATGATGAAGAAGAAAAAGAAGAGATGATGATGAAGAAGAAGAAAAAGAAGAGAAGATGATGATGAAGATGATGATGAAGAGAAGATGAAGAAGAAAAAGAAGAGGAGATGATGATGATGATAAAGAGAAGATGATGCTGAAGAAGAGATGATGATGATGATGAAGGAGGGGGAGGAGGAGGAGGAGAAGAAGAGGAAGAGGAAGGAGAAGGAGAAGGAGAAGGAGAAGGAGAAGAAGAAGAAGAAGAAGAAGAAGGAGTAGTTGCTCTTTCCAACCCCCAGACTGTTCCAACTTTCTTTAATCCGGACTCTCTAACAATTACAAATCCCATTTTCCTCTGCCAAAGACTCATCTTGAAGGCTAGGTTTCAGGGTGCCAAGAATGAGACAAGGCCTTCCCTATCACCCCCAGCCAGCCCCATCCTGGATAAGGAGGATGAGAGCTGTAGTCCAGCTGCTTGGCGGGTGCCAGGTTTCCCTTGAAAGCGCCAAGGGAAGGCCCAGAACAAGGCACAGTTGAGGGTTAGCCAATGCTGCCACCTGGTGGCCAAAAGAAGAAACATACCTAAGCGCCATCTGACTAACATCTGGATGACATTCCTCCCCCCCTCCAGACCCTGCCCCAATTCTGTGTGAAACTGGCTTGGTGCAGCTCTCCCCCCACCACAAACCCCACTCAATTTGGCAGTGGTTGTAGCATCCATTGGGGGGGGCATCTAGCCAGTGTTTACCCCCCCATTTCCAATAATACAGCGCTCAATTTAAAACCATTCGTTTAGCGACTGTTTAAAGTTAACAACGGCCCTGAAAAAGGCCTGGCTTACGACCAGGCCTCACACTTAACGACCATCACACGGCGTCGCAGACAGTGTGTAGCAGGCTGCCTGGACGGGGCTCGAAAGGATCAGAGTCAACTGGAAACGGGGACTACTAAGATAACCCCCCCCCCAAAGCCACGATTGTAGGTTTGTGAGATCCAAGGGAGGGTTTAGCCTTAAGAGAGGCACAACAAGCCACAATCAGAGCGCCAGATGGCAAATTACATGGTTATTTACCGGAAAATGAGCCAACACCTCCCCCCCATCTGTTTGATGCCACGCATTTCAATGCTAATCGGATTAAGGTTTAGGAAGAAAACAAGTGCAAATGAATTGGGAGAGGGTGAATTAAATCCTGGGGGGGGGGTGTGTTTAAATCCTGGGGGTGTCATTCTCCCCCCCTTCCTCCTCGTGTTTAGATCAAAGGGGGAAAAAAAGGAATTTAAATGAAGCATGGGTGGGATTAAACCCAGTTTGTTTGCAAACGGGAAAAAAATGCCTTTAAAAAGGTTCCAAATAAATTATTAGAATTGGGGTGTGTTTTTGCTCCAGGGAAAATAACTTTTTTTGCTTCTGGGTAAAGGGAAAAGAGGGAGGGCAGGAATGAGAATCCCCCCCCCAAAAAAAAAATGCCAAAAGGGAAGCCCTGGTTAGTGGAAACAAGCCAGATTGAGCCCCAAGAGTCGGTTTAAAACAAGGATTCTCAAGATTTTGGCTCTTTTGAGATGGATGGACTTCAACTTCCAGAAATCCCCCAGCCGGCGTCCTTAAAAAGTCTATATTTAAATCATGCTGGCTGGAGAATTTCAGATTCAGAATGAATGGAAAGGGACCTTGTAGGTCATCTAGTCCAACCCCTCCAATCGAGCCCCCAAAAGCAGGAGTTCAATTCTGGGAGTTGAAATCCACCCAATCTTAAACGGGAGATGAGAAAGATGGGAAAAAATGGAAGCAAAAAAAAAAAAAAAGGATGGAGTTTTTAAGGCGCTGCTGATTTTGGCGGCTGGGTATGGACTACAACTCCCATCACCCCGTGCTCATCTGTGAATTCGAGATCCATCCTTGGTTTTATATGCTTTCGAGACCTTTTAATAGTGCATTCTCTTTTTATATCCGTTATGATGAGCCACCGTGAGTTACGTCTGGGAGATTGGTGGTCATATTGTCAATCAATGTAGATATGACAGCTGTGGAACTACAACTCCCATCATCCTCTGCCAGCCTAACTTTTATTTATTCCTTTATTCTGCACTCTGGTCAGCTTACAATTAAATTAAATTACAATTAAATCTCCTCCTCCATCCAAGCCACTGGACTTCTTCTCTCTTTTGGACTACAACACCCAGCATGGCCCTCTCCAAAGCTTAAAAACCAGAGAGGGTGGAGGGTGGATCTTGTAGTCCAGTTATCTAGACCCTAGACGTGTCAGTGGACCACCCCCGGGTTTAAAAATCCTCTTTTCCCGCCGGTTTCCAAGGTCTGAGGTAGACTTCTCCTAACCCTGGAGGCTCGATTTTTCATTCCTTCAGCGGAGCCGCCAGGAGCGCTCTGCGGTTGCCATGGCGAAGCGTCACGCCCCGTTGACGTCAGAGCGGGGTGGGGAGAAGGAAGTGGGAAACGAGGGTCCTCGTGCGCCGCGCGCTCCGCGTGACGCAATCACTCTGCGCCCCCCACCCCAAGCACGGCGGGGCTGAGGGGGGAAAAAAATAAAAAGAGAAAGCTTTGGGCGGCGGCCTCCCTTTCGATTGCCCATCTCCAACCGGGATTTGCTCCGAGTGCGGGAGAGGTGAGTCAGCCTCCCCCGCTTCGAGCCGGGAAGGCGGGCGAGGAAAGCGAGGCGGCGACGGTCGCGGGGAAGTGGGGGAAAAAAAAAAAGGCGGACGGGAGAAAAGCAGCGCGGATTGAGCGGGAACGCGTTGGGGGCGAGGTACGCATGCGTGGTGCCGGAGAGCGGCTCGCTGGGCCGCGTCGCGCGTGCGCAGTAACGCCCGAGGTCTTTCTCCCCCCAAGTTTGGACCCAATCTTCGCTCTTATGGTCTCGTGCGCGCATGCGCCCCGGCGCCGTCCGTGGTTCCGGACTCCAGACGTGCGGGGGGCGAAGGGGCGGGGATGCACCCGCCCCCCCTCCGGCTGCCTTTCCCCAACCTGGCGCCCTCAAGAGGCGGGCGCCCCTGCTCCCATGCTCCACAGCCTGCCTGCTGGCTGGGGTGAGGGTTTTGCAACCCAAGGGGGCTGAGGTTGGGGTGGGGGCATTGAAAAGGATGGGGAGGGGAGGTGGAGAGGGGGGGCCCTTAGCGATATAAATGGGGTGATCTATTGCATGCCTATTGGAGGGAGTGGAAGATGGGTGCAGACACACGGGGTGGCATTGCGAGAACCCAGCCTGGTTTTGCATGGAAATAAATACATATCAACAAAAAATAAAAATTAAGGGGAGGATGCAATACCCCAACTTAGAAGGAGGTTGCACCTGTCTGGCTTGATACTGTGCCGAGTTGCACAGGGAGAGGTCGAAAAAAGCCATCCAAACAAAGGAACAGTTAAGTTCCTGGTAAAATAAAGTAAGTTGCTAGTCCTCATGGATGCAGAGGCAATGACGGCACGGTACAGAAAACTGGTGCCTTCTCATTGGATCAACCCTGTGCATTGCTTTTCTTCCCACCCACCTGTCTCCGGAAAATCGACCCAGCTCAGCCCTCCAGGTGATTTCCGTAGATTCGAGCTCCACAGAGCAGCAGTGACGGATGGGTGGTGTAGTACCGTCCAAATCCAGAAGCAGATTTTTGATTTTTCAGCAGAAAGTTGTTGAAGCAGTTTGAGGGAAGCAGGAATTTAACGTGGATCGCAGCTTAGCCCTTTGTACTTCTACAGCTTCCATATATAGGGGCAAGCCCTCGACTTACTGAAGGACTGTTTTTCTCTCTTAACAACCGTTGCACTCTCCAAATTCTGACGCTTGGCAACCGACTCGTATTTATGACAGTCGCCGCAGCGTCCCCTTCGGTGACATTCTGATGGGGGAACCAGATTCACTTCACAACTGGGCTCTATAAAACCACTGTGATGATTCACTTAACAACAGTGGCAAGAAAGGTCACGAAATCGGGCAAAAAAAAAATCACTTAAATGTCTTGTTTAGCAACGTCAATCCTGGCCTCAATGGTGGTCGTAAATCGAGGACTACCTGTATTTATAGCAGAGTCTATTAATATTAGCACAGAGTGGCGACAATGATAAAAATTTGAATTTGCCGCCTATTAAGTTCTGAGGGGTTGCATTTGCCACTAAAATAAGTTATTTTGAGTTTCTGTTTCAAAGGAAGCTGCTAGGAAGGGTGTGTTGGTGTATGTGTGTATGTGTCATAATGTTCCTTGGAGTCAATGTTGAGACTCCTGACAACTGCCTGGATAAATTCCTGTAGTTTTTATGGAAGGAAGGAAGGAAGGAAGGAAGGAAGGAAGGAAGGAAGGAAGGAAGGAAGGAAGGAAGAAAGACTGTGGGGCCCTTGGTGCTCTCTGAGCTGGGTGGATTTCTTGCAGACGTTTCACAACCCAACTACATAACATCATCAATGCTAGAAGGCTTGTAGAGAGGAGGACTGACGTCCTTGGTGGTCTCTGAACTTGGTGGTTTCCTTGCAGACGTTTCATTACCCAACTAGGGAACATCATCAGTGCTAGAAGCGAGTGGGGTTTGCTCTCTATTTAGTTATAGAAGCCCTGCGTCACTTCTTTCACTGATGATGTAACCTAGTTGGGCCATGAAATGTCTGCAAGAAAACCACCCAGCTCAGAGAGCATCCAGGACCCCATTTTTCTACTGTATATGCTTATTTTATTGTATTTCTTGAAATCGCCTATTCGCCCATGGCGACTCAAGGCGGCTTACGGTATATAAAAACCAATTATCCCCCATCCGCCACATCGTTCTTGTAACAAGGCTTACAATTCTACAGACAGGAGTCAAACTCAGGATGCATTGTTTTTTTTCAAAAAAAATAAAAATAAACGAGCAGAATTGAATTTATTCAACCCATCAAAATCCGAAGTTTTTCCTTTCAATTCAGGCAGGATTTATAATGCCCCTTTGTTACTGTCTCCCAACAACAGCCCTGTGAGGTTGGTCGGTCTTAAGACTACCCTTTGCTTCTTTGCATCTATTTTTGAAGGATAAGTTTAGGATCCCGGGCAGCAGCAACTCCTTACCCCCCAAACCCAGAACCTTTATGCAAGAAGCGTCCAATTCAAATTTCATCATGCTTGTTTCCCTCTGCAGAAGAGAAATTGGGATTCAGTGGATCTTGGGTTGCGGGGGGAGAGGAGGAAAGCGGGGGACTACCATCTCCATCATCCCCATCCAGCAGGGGATGGTGGAGACAGCGACAGAAGGCGCAAAATTGGGGTGTGTGTGTGTTGGGGGGAAACCCAGACGCCTTGTGCAAATCCAGCTTTCAAAATGACTGGAAACTGGGAAGAGGAAGGAAGGAACCGGATTTGCCCTTTTCAAAGATGGCGCCGGCGGGCTCGGCAGCGGGGCCCTGGGAAGGCCGCGGGGGTCGCGCTCTCCAAGGCGTCATCGCTGCTCGCCGGCGCTGGTCCCCGCACAATAGAGGTGGCTTCCTTCGGAGGCGCCAGGCGAAACCGCCGAAAGGGGAGGGGAGGTAAGGCCGAGGCCGGGCTGGGCCCGATCGGGGCAGGGGGGCGGCGGGTGCAAAAGGCCCGCCTGGGAGGGAAGGGAAGCCGCGGCGAGCAGACTCTGGGGGCGTCTGCCCGGCTCCCCCAGGCCTAAGTGGGGCGACGCAACTCCAGGCAGTGTGATGCAATCCGTTCATGAACGTGTGTGCTTGGTTTTTATGGAATCATAGGGCCGGAAGGGACCCTGGGGATCTTCTAGACTGACCCCTTGCTCAGGCAATTCCATGCAATTCGTAGATTTTAGATGCTTCATTTTCATGGAATCAGAGGGCTGGAAGGGACCCTGAGGGTCTTCTAGACTGACCCCTTGCTCAGGGCAATTCCATGCAGTGCATAGATTTATATGTTTAGTTTTTATAGAATCATAGGGCCGGAAGGGACCCTGGGGATCTTCTAGACTGACCCCTTGCTCAGGCAATTCCATGCAATTTGTAGATTTTAAATGCTTCATTTTCATGGAATCATAGGGCCGGAAGGGACCCTGGGGATCTTCTAGACTGACCCCTTGCTCAGGGCAATTCCATGCAGTGCACAGATTTATATGTTTAGTTTTTATAGAATCATAGGGCCGGAAGGGACCCTGGGGATCTTCTAGACTGACCCGTTGCTCAGGGCAATTCCATGCAATTCGTAGATTTTAGATGCTTTATTTTCATGGAATCATAGGGCCGGAAGGGACCCTGGGGATCTTCTAGACTGACCCCTTGCTCAGGGCAATTCCATGCAGTGCATAGATTTATATGTTTAGTTTTTATAGTTCATAGACTTATATGTTTGGATTTTATAGAGTCCTAGGCCTGGAAGGGGACCCTGGAGGTCTTCTACACTGACCCCTTGCTCAGTGCAATTCCCTGCAGTGCAGTATGGTGCAACCCGATATGAACCACCATGCAGCAAAGGAAAGGACAAAGATCTCTCCCCACCACCACACAGTGTCAGCCCCTTATCCCGGCCCTGTTTGCTTGGAAGTAAAGCCCACATGTGGATTTCCCCCCTGATGGAACCTCCAGCTCTGGCAGCAGAGTATCTGATTCTCAGGGAAGAAAGTCTATCGCAAAAGGAATGCATTGAATGTGGTAGAATTCTGTTGCTCTCTTGGGCTCTTAATCTTAATTTACAGTCTGTCCTTTTCTGCAGATTGGATCGCAAATGGTTGACCCGTTTTAAAGTCCTATTTGCAGAAGTTTTGTTTTTTATTCCGCCTTCTGTCTTCTTCCTAACCAGTCCTGCAGATCTCTGCATCACCAGGACTTACTGTAAATCCACTTTTGGTCTTGCTCAGCCCGGCCTTCTACTCTGGCCTTCTCTTTATTATAGCAACCAACTAATGGCTTGTGAGGAGTGGTTCCTCCTAGTTTTTCAAGGTAGAGCATCTCTGCAGCTGGAGGATCCACGGAGCTGGAATTGGATTAGAGGACAGTGCAAAGTTGGAGTTGTTTATATTGTTGAACGGTCTTTATATTATTTCTTCCTTATAGTTGTCACACTTGGCTCAATAAATAAGGCAAGGTGATTTCCAGAGAGAGGAGTTTAACATATTTCTCACATCGGCACGTGTATTCGAAAGCAGATCCCAACACCCAGAAATGTTTACAAGAAACAAATCGGTGATTTAGATAAGTTAAAATAAACCCTTAGAAAAATCGCTGTGGTCTCCCTGACGGTTGTTTTAAAGTCCTATAATAGAAAATAAATGGATGTATTATTCAGTAGCAGGCTTACTCAAGGCTTTCTCTATGGACATCCGCACAGAATATAGATATTTGCTTTATTTAACTACCAGAAAGTCTTATTAGACATACCGAATGGAAAAATCGGATAATTATTGCGCTAAAATGTACTGGCCAGTGCACTTTATATATAAATAGGCTGAATGGACGTGAACCCCCTTGTGTCCTTTCAAATCTCGTTTTATTCTTGATTTAGCCATGGCAGGTACAATTTAAGGCTTGCGATGAACCGTACGCCGCTTCAACTCCTCGGTTCTAGAAGGAAATTTTGAATTTCTCTTGAAGATAAAGGAAGATCTTTTTCCTTTGATAAGAAAATGACACGTTTGGCCTTGACTCCCCAGTTCCAAAACGGTGCTTTGAATAACTTCCCTCCCAGTTAGTTTAACCCCCACCTAAACCTCCCCCCCCACCACATATCAAACAAGGAAGTGTGCTAACTGTACCTGTATTGAAATTTCATCTCCCTGACTCAAGTAACGGGCCAATTTAGACCAAGCACGGAAGGTGTTCTCAGTTGGCCATTAGACAGTGCAGTGAACCGTAGTGGGGAGTGTGTTTCTCTGGGGTGTGCGTTTGTGCATGCAAGTGTTCAAGGCCGGAGATGAGAGAGAGAGAAGGAAACAAGCAGGCTTGTTCGTACAGGTGCATTTCGCCCGCGGTCTCGTGAAAATCCCCTTTGCCAATGCAGGTAGTCCTCCCCTTACGACCCAGAATTTCTGCTGCTAAGGGAGACGGTGTGAGTTTGGCTGCGTTTTATGACCCTTAACGCCACCGTTGCCTGGCAGAAGGTCGTGAAATGGGAATGCGGGATGCGGCCACTGTCATAAATATGAGGCAGTTGCCAAAGGATCTAAATTTGGTCACATGGGGATGGTCGTAAGTTTGGAGAAACGGTCATAAGTCACTCGCCGATAAAATAACAACCCTGCCAGGTAGATTGGGCTGAGAGCGATTGACCCAAAGACCCTCCCCATTAGAAATATCCTAAGGAAAAGAACTGTGTTAACTGGCGGTAGCAAAAGATTGGAAGACTCCCGCTCGAACGGGAGGTGGGGTTGGACTAGAAGACCTCCAAGGGTCCCTCCCGCCTCCGTGGATCTTTCCCGAGACCAGATTTCACAAAGCTGCTGCCTTTTTTTAAATTTTTGGATAAAATTTGCGAGCCAGGAAAGGCGCACCTTTTAAATTCTGAGGCTGGACTTATTAACCCTGGGTTTTCTGTACAGGTGAGTGTATAAAACCCAACACTTTGACACTCACCTGTACAGGTAAGCAAGGCTGGTGGGTGCCCTTAAGTGAGGTTGTCAGGCTCAGTTGTGGCTTATGCAAGTGCCCCGGGGCCATCGTTGGGGTCTTTGTGGTTTATCTTCCACGCGTCTCGGTTTGCACCTGGCGAGGTGAGCCTGTTATTTGACCTTGTTAACCAATACCTGGGAAGGAAAGTTTATGGTCTCCTGTTTACAGCCGTCCTTCGTGCCTTGTGATAATATCTCCAGATCAATTCGTGCTCCTTGGCGCCCGGAGGCTGCGATCTTGAGATCACGGTCTGTGTGTCGAGAGGGTATTTATTGTGAGGATGGGGGTTAGATAAGGACCCTGAATGTCGGGTAGGGGTTTTTTGAGTTTCAGAACAGCCGAATCCCAGAACAGGATTCAATTTTTTTTTTCTTCTTTTTAATCCTAAATTAACATTGGTAATCAAAGAAAAAGAAGAAACTGAATATTATATATGGTATGGGGTTTATTTTATCAATGGTTGGAAAATATAACAAATTAAAACAGACTAGATGAATATATAAAGTAATAAGATAAGATTGTTAAAAAAAATAGATTAAA
Organism: Pseudonaja textilis; assembly: GCF_049901715.1. NCBI lineage: Eukaryota > Metazoa > Chordata > Lepidosauria > Squamata > Elapidae > Pseudonaja > Pseudonaja textilis. The sequence goes on from NC_142005.1 coordinate 8,550,490, forward strand.
TAATGGTTATAAGAATAGTTATAATTGTGAGCGCAAGATGTATGTACCCAGTCGACACACAATTGAAATGAAATGGAATTATTATAAAATAAAATAAAAAATTAAAAAAAAAAAATCCTAAATCCAAGAACGTAATTTAATTTTCTTCTTAATCCTAAATCCAAGAATTGTATTTTTTTTATCCTCAACCCAAGAATAATACTTTTTAAGTTTTTAAATCCTATATCCAAGAGTGCCATTTAAATTTTTTTTTTTTAATCCTAAACACAGGTAAACCTTGGCTTAAGACCAAAATTAAGCTCCCAAATATCTGTTGTTAGGGCAAAAGTTTGTTAAGTGAACGCTGCCCCATGTTACGGCCACTGACATTCACTGAACAGGAAATGTCGTAAAAACAGGGAAGATTCCTTAGCTGTCTCGCTTAGCAACAGAAATCTTGGGCTCAGTTGCGGTCATAAGTTGAAGACCATCTGCTCAGTGTACAAAGATCATTTTCCCAGGCTGAAAGGAGTGTGTTACGTACGTAATTTGAGCGTCTGGGTCTTTCCTTGCACTCGCACCTCCACAAATCCTGTAACTAGTGTCATTTTTTTCAGTGCCCCCCAAACAGCAGCCGTTCAATGAGTCGCAGTTCGAACAGCCCTGAAATGGGTCGCAAACCGAGGACTGCCTTCCCGTTTTGGTGTGGTCCCTATGTTTTTTTTATTTTATTTTTTTATTTTGCAAACCCAGCGAGATCCTTCCTTCCAATCTTTTCCCATTTCTTTTCTCTTAAGGTGGCTCTCTGGGCCAATCCCAGCCAGGTTGGCAGACTTTAAAGGAATAAATGTTCGTGTATTGTTTTTTGGAAAGGCAAAAATTTTGATTCGTAAGAAATATAATCTGGACAATAGAATGAAAAGGAGAAATTGGGATAAGATATGAAGCTGAGCAGATAACGTAAATAGACATATTACATTTGGTATGTCCTACTTTCTGGTTTTTCCAGAAAGGTCCTTTATGTTATTATGCCTCGATTGTCTGTATGTTCTGTAAAGTTAATAAAATTTGTTTTTTTTTAAAAAAAAAACTTTTCTTTTTTGGGGGGTGGAGAGACAGTGGGCCCAGAAGACACCTGGCCCTCTAGCCCTGCCCACAGGAGATGATGAAAGGGAACTGAAATTTCCATTTTCAAAGGAGGATGGGCTGTGTTTTTTTGGCCACAAACTCCACCCTTGTAGGAGAGAAAAGAGCCAAGAGAAGGAGAATAGAAAGTGAAACTTAACTTGGCTTTTTCTTTTTGGCTTTCTTTTTTTTTCTTCTTCTGAGCTATGTTAAATAGGGGAGGCAGATCCTTTGACCCTTCTATTCTCCCTTGGCAAAGCTAACCTCCTCCCCTTATGCCTGGCACAGTCTGAATGTGTGTCCGTGTTGATGCACACACACACACATGCACTCCTCACTCCTTCCATGCTCTGAAGACGGGGATTTTTTTCCCCAGTCTCTGGCCAGATCGATGCCATGCACAAACCTCGTCACAGGAAAAGGAAAAAGGGTAAGCTTTTATTCAGCTTGTATCGGGGCCAGTAACTGTACCCCTTTTTCCTCTCTCTCCCCCAGCTTTCTCGCCCTCTTGTTGAGGTGCGGACAGAGCCGGCTAGCTGGAAAAAATCCCCTCTGCCGTAGCCGTGGTACATAGTCACAACTTGGCGTGGCTCACTTCCCTTTGGAGATTTTCCAGGGGGTGGGAACTCAGGTTACCTCCAGAGAGGACCAGTGGCACCCCACCATCACCCCTGTCCATTTACCCAGGAGTAAACCTCCTTAGCATTTGAGCGGGAGCTGCATTACGACCGGGATAAGCCAAGTCGAATTTGTCCCTGGGCGAAAGAAAGATTTTTAAGGGCTACTTTTGAGCCTAAAGGAGAGAAGTTAGGTGGGAAGGCGCTTGGCTTGAGTTGGAAAGATAAGGAAATAGGTTTTGGTTTAGAAAGTGAGAACTAAATGCATCCGTTGTGCCTCTGTTGTGGGTTGTAACAATCGAAGCACAAGAAATTTCTTTCTGTGGGTTTGCCAGAATTTAATCCCGGTGTCTAACGTTTGATATCTCCCACGCAAGGGGGTCTGTTTATATATAGCTATAGATATAAATATAGAAGGATATTTGTTTGTTTGTCAAACATGCACAAGATAACAAGTTTAGAGACGAACATAAACATGAATAAAGGAAATAAATATACATCAATGGGGACAGTAAGCCAGGTGTGCTTATGCATGCCCCCTTTAAGGACTTCTTAGAAATGGGGGGAGGTCCATGGTAGGCAGTTTGAGGTGGAAGCTGGGAAGGTTGGAGGCTGTAATAACGGAGTCTGGTAGTGAGTTCCAGGTGTCACCACTGTATTGATGAAGTCGTATTTTCCGCAGTCTAGTTTGGAGCGGAGTTGTTTGCCCGTGTATGATTGTGATTGAGCCTGAAGGAGTCCTTAACAGGCAAGATGTTATATGTTAGATATGATAGAGGTAGGTAGGTAGGTAGTTTTTTTTTTTTCTGGGATTTTGAAAAGATTTTCCGACTCTGCGGCTGGGCTTAAAATTCTGTTTTGTTTTTTTTTTGATTTCCGGAATTTTACATTATTATAAAATTGTGTGTACTATTGTGATTGAAGCTGAAGAAGTGATTGACGGGCAAGATGTTATATGTTAGATATGATGATAGATAGATAGATAGATAGATAGATAGATAGATAGATAGATAGATAGATGATAGATTTTTTCCTGAAGTTTGAAAAGATTTTCCGACTCTGCGGCTGGGCGTAAACTTCTGGTTTTTTTTTGATTTCCGGAATTTTACATTATTATAAAATTGTGTGTACTATTGTGATTGAAGCTGAAGACGTCATTGACGGGCAAGATGTTATATGTTAGATATGATAGATAGATAGATAGATAGATAGATAGATAGATAGATAGATAGATAGATTTTTTTCCTGAATTTTGAAAAGATTTTCCGACTCTGCCGCTGGGCTTAAACTTCTGGGTTTTTTTATTTCCGGAATTTTACATTATTATAAAATTGTGTGTACTATTGTGATTGAAGCTGAAGACGTCATTGACAGGCAAGATGTTATATGTTAGATATGATTGATTGATTGATTGATAGGTAGGTAGGTAGGTAGATAGATAGATAGATAGATAGATAGATAGATAGATTTTTTCCAGGATTTTGAAAAGATTTTCCGACTCTGCAGCTGGGTGTAAACTTCTGTTTTTTTTTGATTTCCGGAATTTTACATTGCGATTCGATTTTTTACGCCGCTGTTCACTTGGCCTGGGTTTTGCATGCATGCACACACACAGACACACAAACACGCACACACCCTTACCCTTAAGGGACCTCTGATGGTTTCGATTAAAGAAGGGAGAGGTATGGTTGAGAATTGCGAAGGGAAGTGAGAGAGAGGGTTAACAATGATTTGGTCCACTTGAATAAATAAGCGTTTAGAAAAATAACAGTGCATTCGTAAAAAATAGTTTTGGTGGGTTTCTTTTGGCAGTTCTATCTAATTTTATAGGATTTGGGGAAGAAAGGATAGCTATGATCATAGGGTGAGGTGGTTGTTATTATTATTATTATTTCTTACTCATTAAACATGATACTCGTCAACTGAACATTTAAAAATGTAGCACAAATATCATTGGCTTGGATGGTTGATACAGGTTGCTGACAGCATCCTAGGTGTTGTTGTTGTTATGATGATGATGCAATTGTGTTCTATTTGGTTTAATAGGGTGTCCCGTCCTGCTTGTACAGCTTGGTATTCTTTGTGAATGACACTCCACAAACAGTAGTTAAATTAGTTAAGCGCAGGGCAGTCTACCAGAAACCTATCAAAAGTTCTTTTAATTCTCTGTACAAAGACCAGAGGAGTTAGACCGGATCGACCTTCGATTCGGTCTGGCACAACGCAAGCTGGTGTTGGAAGAAATATCCTCCTGGGTTCAGTTCTGTGGGCTTTTGGCAATTGCTATAGCTTTGCCTGGAGATCTTTGTTATGTAAAGTATTCTGGCCCAGGCATTAATGACCCACCCACTAACAAAGGTGGGGATGAGTTTCTGCTTCTGAGTTTCTACTCTTTTTAGGGGAAACATTTTGCCTTTTTTAAATATTTCCTAGGGTATTTCAGTTTTCTAGGAGAAGGGCGGATGGTAACTTCCTACGCCGGAATGCCAGTTTGAGCCATAAATTCAATTTCCGAAGAAATTTGCTTCCAGGTTGAGCAAACATCAGTCCATTCCCTTCTCTGTTCATCCTTAACTATTGCCAAAAAAAGGGGCGTCTGATGCTAAAAAACCCAGCTAAAAAACAATTCTCGGGTCCTTTAAAAAAATATTTTTTTAAGCACAAATATTTGCAAGGGAAGAAGGAACGATTTGGGAAGCCCAAATCCAGCGAAATTTAATTTAATTTAATTTTTTTTTTTAAATTAAGGAGCAAAAACTGGTTGTGTTTGGAGATAGCTTACCAATCCCTGATACTTGTCCACGTTCATAAAAGAATTTCTCTCTGACCCAGCTTGGCAAGGGTGCTTGAGGACTGGAAGGTTGCAACGCCAGTGGAGTTGAGGCGGGGTGGAAGGGCCCGCCGGCTGGCAGGCCCCAACCCAACAGGTGCAGCCGTTGTCTTGCAACCCGGTTTGAAGCATACCTTGTTCTCTCTTGGCCAGGTTCTTCGACACCGACTGAGAATGCCTTCAGCCGCCACCGTGCTATGAGTAGATTCCTTGCTGGGGACACCATTTCAGACCAGACCTCACCCGAACCCGATCGACTCGAAGATTTTCGTCAAAAGCAGATCCTCTTCCTCCGAGGAGAACTTTCCGAAGCTCCTCTGTGGAAGCCCGCGGTGCAGAGATCCCAAGAGCCACAAACATCCTTTCCACCGGCCCGTTCGAATGTATGGTACAGCTACCGGGATCCCACCAGAAGACCTTCCTGTCAGGATAGCTGGTCACCCTTTCCTCAGAAACCAAGTTACTCTGCGGCTTGTCCGGAGGGTGGAGTTGACCAACTCGTCTCCAACTTCCAGGGGCTGACCCTGAACACGCAGGGCGTTGAAAGGCACCTCCTGGAGATCTTGAGGGATCTGAAATCTGGGCAGACCGCTTGCCAACTGGCCAGCCGGCTGCGCCTCCAGACGAAAGTGGTCAACCATCACCTCTACAAGCTCCGCCACCAAGGGCGGCTGAGTCGTTCGGAGACAACCCCGCCATTGTGGAGGCTAGAGGACGTCCGCGACTGCTTGGAAGCCAGCCGAGAGGGACGTCCGGCCAGCCAGGAGAAAGACTGCAGCCATCTTCTTGACTTGGGGACCGAAGAAGACGACAAAGGAAGTTCCGCTTCTGACCAGGAGGACTCGGTCGGTTTGCCTGACATGGCCGAAGTCAAGGAGAAGATCTGCAGCTTCCTCTTCGGGGTGACGGACTCCACGGCGCTCAACCTGGCCAAGAACATTGGCTTGACCAAAGCCAGGGATGTCAACGCCACCCTCCTGGCCTTGGAGAAGCTGGGCGAGGTCCACAAGGAGAACGCCAGCCCTCCCCGGTGGTCCCTCACCGACAACAAGCGCAAACGGATGCAGGTCAAGGTGAAAGTCGAGGAGGTCCGGCAGGCCGTCCCGCCGGAGTCCGAGCCCCCGGCCCTGTGCCTCGAGCCGGAGGCCCCCACCGAGGTGCCCTCCCCTCGCCCTTCTCCCCCTCCGCCTCCGCTGCTGGAGAACGAGGAGAAGAAAATCGAGAACGGGCAGCAGGCCGCCGAGCCCATCGAGCCGAGTGGCGGTGGCGGGGCCTGCCCTCCGTGGTGGAGCCCCTCGTGCAAGCGCTCCCGCTACCGCCGCTTCTCCCCTTACGACCTTTTCGAGAGCAGCCACTGGGCCACCGACGACATCCCCGAGGACCTGAATGCCATCAGCACCCAGGACGAGTCGAGATACGTGATGGAGTCCCCCCTCTACCCCAGCTACACCACCCAGTTGGACACGGCCTTCCAGTGCACCCCCTTGGAGAAGCTGGTGGCCTGCCAGAAGAAGAACCCGGTCAGCGGCCTGATCGAGTACACGCAGTACATGTACCAGCACTGCGAGTTCGTCTTGTTGAAGCAGAGCGGGCCGTCGCACGAGCCACGGTAAGGGGGGGGGGGACGAGAGGGGGAGGGGGTCCTTCCTGCAGAGAGAGAGAGAGGGAGACAGAGAGAGAGAGAGAGAGAGACAGAGAAAAAGAGAAAGAGACAGAAAGAGAGAAACAGACAGAAAGAGAGAAACAGACAGAAAGAGACAGAGACAGAGAGACAGATAAAAAAAGAGAGACAGAAAGAGAGAAACAGAGACAGAAAGAGACAGAAACAGAGACAGACAGAGAGAGAGAAAGACAGAGACAGAGAGACAGATAAAAAAAGAGAGACAGAAAGAGAGAGACAGAGAAACGTGGCAGCCTGTCTCTAAAACCAGAATTCCTCTTAAATTTTCTTATTTTTCTCACTTCTTTCATTTTCTCTCTCTTGCTCTCGTTTTCTTTCATTTTCTCTCTCCCTCTTTCATTCTCTTTTCCCCATTCTCTTGTTCCTTTTTCTCTCCCGTGCTCTTTCATTCTTGCACTTTCTCTGTCTTTCTCTTTCTATCTCGTTTTCTTTCTCATTCTTCGTCTCTTATTTTCCCCCTTTCATTCTCTTTCTCTCTGTCATTCTTTTTCTTTCTCTCATTCTCTTTCATTCTTGCTCTCTTTCTGTGTGTTTTTCTTTCTATCATTTTCTTTCTCTTTGTCTCTTTATTTTCCCTCTTTCATTCTCTCTCATTCTTTTTCTTTCATTCTTCTTGCTCTCTTTCTCCTTTTTTTCCATTCTCTTTGCATCTTATTTTCTCTCTTTCTCTCTCATTCTTTTTCTTCCTTTCATTCTTGCTCTCTCTCTCTATTTCTACCTCTCATTTTCTTTCATTCTTTTTCTATCTCGTTCTTCCTCATTTTTTCTTTCATTCTTATTCTTTTTCATTCTCACTCTCTTGCTTTCTATCTCTCGTTTTCTTTCATTCTCTTCCTTTCCCGTTCTTTTCTCTCTCTCTCTCTCTCTCTCTTCTCCCAACAAGGTTTAAATTCCAAGCCAAGATTGACACCCGCCACTTCCCTCCAGCCGAAGCGGGCAGCAAAAAACTGGCCAAGCAGGAAGCGGCGGCCATCGCCATGAAAATCCTCCTCCACGAAGCCCAGAACGAGGGGGAAGACAGCATGAAGCTTGAAACGACCCCCGATGAGGACAACACCCCCAAGGAGGAGGAAGAGGAAGAGGAGGCGGTGGTGAGGAGGAGGCTAAGCCCATGTTTTTAGCAAATAATATTTAAAATATCGCTGCGAAATGTCGGCTGCTCCGGATCCAGCTGCCTTTTGCAATTGACCGATGGGGAGTTTGTCAATGCCGACGGTGTTCAATTGCTATCCATTATGGTTTGAGCCTACAACCATCCAGATGTTTCCGGCTGGATTTAGCACGCTTGTCCAGGGATAGGCAGTTGTTTAAAGGGGTTTTTTTTTGTAGGGTTTCAGCTATCCCAAGCCAAGCTGCCTCTTGCAATTGACCGATGGGGAGTTTGTCAATGCCGGCAGTTTTCAAAGAATGCCCCAGATGTTTTAGGGTTAAAACCCTAGGGCACCTATCCCACCCTAGCCCTACCATCCCTTCTTCTTCTTCTTCTTCTTCTTCTTCTTATTATTATTATTATTTATTATTATTATTATTATTATTATTATTTCTCCCTCCTTACTCTGCAGCCTGAGCAGGCCTACCCGGGGCTCTCGCCCGCCGTCCCACAACTCAACTTCCTCTGTGGGAAGAACCCCATCAGCGCCTTGATGGAATACGCCCAGAAGGTGGGGAGCGTGTGCGAATTCAAGATGCTCTCTCAGGAAGGACCGCCTCACGACCCAAAGTAAGCTCAGGAAAAGAGCGGGGTTCGCTTTTACACCCAGCCCTCGACGTACGACCACAACCTGGCTAAGCGGGACAGCGGTTTAAGGGAATCCTGCCCCATGGTGCGACCACGTTCTCGCCACGGACGTTAAGTGAATCCCTGCAGTTAAGTTAGCCCCACCGTCTCCTGCTCCGTTCTCAGGGAGAAAGAGAGAGAGAGACTTTTGGCTGCATGCAAGGAAAGCAGCAGTAGCCGCAGAAGTCTTTCTTTCTCTCCCCCAAACTCCGCCAGAAATTAGTCTTTGCCGGCGCAGCCTCTTGGAGCAGGAGGCCTTGCAGGGTCCCAAAGACTCATTTCTGGCAGAGTTTGGGGGAGAGAAAGAAAGACTTTGGCTGCTTTCCTCGCGTGCAGCCAAAAGCAGAAGAAGAAAGAAGTGGAAAGTAGCAGCCCAGTGGCCAGGCCAGGCATGTGGGGCGAGTGAGGCAAGTCCTCCCCTCCACCCTTTCCCCCTTCCCCTCCCTATTGTGTGTTGTTCGCAATGCAAGCGATGCAAGCCTTGTGTTCCCACGGTCCATGTCGGCGGTGCAGCCTTGCGTTCCCACGCAGCCTGGATTAATTGCTTTCGGGGTGGGGGTGACATTTCTCTGCGCCCCACTGGTTGGCGATCGCCGCTTTAGGCTGATATGTCTTTAGTTGAATCCGAATTAAAAAAAACCCGATCGGCGTCTGCTCCGATTTTAGTCGCAAACTCCAAATTGAACCTGGATTTAATCCTCCCCCGGGGCTCCATCCAGGTTCCGATACTGCGTCAAGCTGGGCGAACGCGTTTTCCCCGCCGTGGCCGCGAACAGCAAGAAGGGAGCGAAGCAAACGGCCGCCGAGGTCGCCATGAAAGGGCTGATGGGCGATCCTGCTTACACACCTGTACCGGTAAGACCTTCCCCCCTTCTCCCCCTCCCCCTCGGCATCGCAAGCTTCCTCTACCTGCTTCATTCGCAGCCCAGATTTCTCTGTGTCCTACCCTTCAGGTGGAAGCCCCGTCCGAGCCCATTTTGGACGTACAAGGTAGCCAGCTGGCCAATCCGGAGGAGTCTAAGACGGTCAGCGCCAAAGGCGTCGGAGAGTTGATCAAGTACCTGAATTCGAATCCTGTCAGCGGACTCCTAGAGTACGCCCGGGCCAACGGTTTCGCGGCCGAATTCAAGCTCATCAACCAGACCGGCCCTCCCCACGACCCCAAGTAAGTCCAGGGGGCCCTGCGGTACGCCTGCCTCGCCCCTGACCCTCCCCACACCCACGATCAGCCTCTCTCTCTCTCTCTCTCGAAATCTGTGCCATCCTGAGCTGCGTAGACCTCCATTTAATGACCACAATCCATTTTAACGACCACAAGCTTTGGGCTTCCTCGCACTAAGTAAAAAAACTACAAATCCATCCGCTATACACGTGACGGCGAACCTGTGGTGCAGGCAAACTTACCATGTGTGCATGGGCGTGCTTCGCAGCTGATTTTCGGCAGGGTTGGAGGCCTTTTTCGGCCTTCCAAAGGCTTAAGGCTTCTGCAGGCTTTGCAGGCCGAAAAACTAGCCTCGTTTTTGTCACTTCCTGTTTTTTTCTGAAAATACCAGAAGTGACGAAACGGGGCTAGTTTTCGGCCTGCGGAAGCCTTCCTCAAGCCTTTGGGAGGCCGAAAATGGCCTCAATTCTGGCCCAAAAATCATCTGTGAGGCTTAGTGCAAGTAAGGGGGTGTGCGCACGTGGGGAGGGGGGTGCATTGCCTTCTGGGTGCTGGACAAATTTTGGGCACAGGAGCCCCAAAAGGTTAGCCCCCACTGCTCCTATACCCATCACCACCTCACATGGCCTAATCACCATCCATCCCAAAGTAAGGTTTCCATTTCACTATGTGCCGCACTACATGACCTTGAGCCAGCAAAAGGATTTTACTTTGTCCATCTAGATCTACTCCAATGAATTCCTCCCTCCCACTTTCCCAGGCTCAATTGCGGCAGCATCGCATCTCAATATGGCTTCCGAATCTAAGCGGTCCCAAGTCACCCTTTTTTCCGCCTCCCCCCTTCCCCAGTGGCGCTGTAACTTCAAATGGTCGTACGTCGAGGACTAGTTGTCATTTTTTTTCCCCTGGAGCCGGGGTAGCGTGTCAGCCCACTGGAGATCCGAGCTAGACTCCCCATCTTGATTCTGTTCTCTCCTCCCCTCCCCCCCTTTGCAGGTTCGTCTTCCAGGCGAAAGTGGGCGGCCGCTGGTTCCCGTCCGTCACGGCGCACAGCAAAAAGCAGGGGAAGCAGGAAGCGGCCGACGCAGCGCTGCGGGTTCTCATCGGGGAGAACGAGAAGGCCGAGCACGCCGCCGAAGGGCTGGGCACCACAGAGGTCAGGGCTTCTCTTGCCTCCTTGGGCGGCTCCCGGGCCGATCCCATTCCCCCCGCTCCTTCTCCGAAAGGCGACTTCTGTCCCATTGAGTATAGAATAATCGAGTCGGAAAGGATTTTGGAGGTCGTCTAATCCAACCCCCGCCCCACCCAAACAGGAGACCCTACACCATTTCTGACCGAGGCCAGTCCACGGTCTCTTCTCGAAAGCCTCCAGGGGTGAAAGCTCCCACCACAAACGTCCGTCGGTTGATTGCTCTCTCCCTTGTCAGAAAATAGGCTGCTGGATTCGAACCCCCTTTAAGAATCCCGCCGGAGGGCTGGTTCAGATGTCCTCTTAAGTTCCCTCCCCTTTCTCTGCCCAGCTTCGCTCACAGGGTTGTTATTGTTGTTACAAGCAGGGCAAAAAAAAAAAACAAACAGAAGAGGAAACATGAAATCCGCAGCCTTTTGTTCCAAGAGGGAAGCCAATCTATAAATAAAACCAAAAATTAAAAAAAAACACCCACAATTATGGGAACTTCACAGCCCACACGATTCAACTTGGAACAGTCACTAAACGAACTGTCGTGAGTTGAGGACTCCCCAAATTGAGGCTCCCCCTTGTTTTTACACGTCTCGCCCCCCTTTGCTTCTGGTCTGCATTCTCCCCTGCCCCCCCACCCACCCCCAAGGCCAGGGATGTCACACACACACACACACACACAGACACACACAGAGCTCGGAAGGGCCGTTGCTGACCCTTCCTCCGTCCCGTTGCAGCTGCCGGTCAGCGGGAGCACCCTCCACGACCAGATCGCCATGCTGAGCCACCAGCGGTTCAACGCCCTGACCGCCCGCATCCAGCACAGCCTGCTGGGGCGCAAGATCCTGGCCGCCATCATCATGAGGAAGGGGCAGGACGGGCTGGGGGTGGTGGTCAGCATCGGGACAGGTAAGGGGCAGCGTTTTATCGTGGCCTGAAAAGCGGGGTGGACCGGGAGGGGGTCCCGAATTTGCCATTCGTGCTTTTGGAGGTGAAGCAGAATGGATTCCGGATCGAAAAGTGGGGAAGGGGTGGTCGTAACTGCAGGGAAGGGGGTCGTAGAACTGAACTTAACGCATCGGGGAAGGAGACCGGCGGCTGGTTCTCTTTCCTTTTTTTTTCCCCCGGTTTTAGCTTCGCCCTTCGGTTTCTCTCCCCTTTTTACCCCCGTTTTCTTTATTTGTATTTGTTTTTGCTTTTGGTTTTCATAACAAGAGTAAAAACGATAGATTTATCAGGGACAGAGAGAGAGAAAGAGAAAGAAGGGAGAAAAGGAAAGAAAGGAAGCAATAGCACTTCGATTTATATACCACTTCGCAATGCTTTTACAGCCCACTCTAAGCCGTTTACAGAGTCAGACTATGGCCCCCAACAATACAGATAGATGGATAGATAGATGAACGGATGGAAGGGAAGGAGGGAGGGAGGAGAGAGAAGGGGAAGGAGGGAGGGAAGGAATAGAAATAGAAATGGGTATAAATAAAAGATGGAAGGGAAGGAAGGAGAGAAGGAAAGAATAGAAATAGAAATGGGTATAAATAAAAGAGGAAGGAAGGAAGGGAAGGAAAGAGAAGGAAGGAATAGAAATGGGTATAAATAAAAGAGGAAGGAAGGGAAGGGAAGGAAAGAGGGAAGGAAGGAATAGAAATAGAAATGGGTATAAATAAAAGATGGAGGGAAGGGAAGGAAAGAGGAAGGAAGGAATAGAAATAGAAATGGGTATAAATAAAAGATGGAGGGAAGGAAGGAAAGAAAGAAGGAAGGAATAGAAATAGAAATGGGTATAAATAAAAGATGGAGGGAAGGGAAGGAAGGAGAGAGAAGGGGAAGGAGGGAAGGAAGGAATAGAAATGGATATAGATAACAGAGGTAAGGGAGAGAAGGAAGGAAGAAAGGAATAGTGATAGACGGGTAGTTAGATAAATGGAAGGAATAGAGATCCATGGGTAGATAGATAAAAGATTGAAGGAAGGTAAGAAGGAAGAGAAGGGAGGGAAGGAAGAAAGGAATAGTGATAGACGGGTAGTTAGATAAATGGAAGGAATAGAGATCCATGGGTAGATAGATAAAAGATAGAAGGAAGGGTAAGAAGGAAGAGAAGGGCGGGAAGGAAGAAAGGAATAGCGATAGATAGGTAGGAAAATAGAAGGAAGGATAAAGATCCGTGGGTTGATAGATAAAAGATGGAAGGAAGGGTATGAAGGGAGGGAGAGTAAGGAAGGAATAGCGATGGGTAATTAGATAAGGAGATGGATGGAAGGGAAGGAAGGAAGGAGGGGAGAGAAGGAAGGGTCTAAGGGGGTCTCTTCCCTTGGCAGGGAACCGCTGCGTGAAAGGGGAGGAGCTGAGCTTGAAAGGGGAGACGGTGAACGACTGCCACGCCGAGATCATCTCCCGAAGGGGATTCCTCAGGTGAAAGAGGCGGAGGATGGAGGGGGGGTTGTCCGTGAGCCCCGACCGCTGGCGGGAAGGCTGTGGGGGGGGGAGGAGGGGAAATGGCCACGCCCGGTCCTTTTTATTGGGGTATCTCCCCCACCAACGTTCCACCAGTATAGTTAGTCCTCGACTTAACCCCCCTACCCATTCAGCGACTGCTAAGGGCGATGCCTTCGCTTAACGGCAGGTTTTCTTCCCCGGCCTCATCGTAAGTCGAGGATGCTTGCTGCCTCCGCCTGCGGGCAGCGTTGTCCCTTCAACCTCCCCTCTCCTCGTCCCCAGGTTCCTCTACCACGAGCTGATGGCGTTCGACCCCCTGGCGACAGAGGAGAGCATCTTCCAGCTGGCGGAAGACGGGAAACTGAAGATCAAGGAGGACGTCAGCTTTCACCTGTACATCAGGTGAGTTGTAACGCCGCCACCTCTCACCCCCGGCATGCCAGGTGAGCTGGGATGGTGTCGCCTGGGCGCCAGGTGAGCTGCAATGCCGCCTCTCCACGGTACTCCAGGCAAGCTGGGGTGGTGGTATCGTGTTTCACCTGTACACCAGGTGAGCGGGGGGTGTTCACCTTTCACCTGCGTGCCAGGTGAGCTATCATGATGTCGCATTTCACCGGTACACCTGTAAAACGGAGGTTTGCCTCGGAGCAGCGGGGGGAAAACCGACGTTTTAGGTGACCAGGCCACAGGCAGTCCTCGACTTAACGGCCCCGTTGCAAAGCGAGAAATTGGTTAAGCCTCCTTTTGTGACATTTTTACGAGAAATTACGACTCCTTTTACGACATTCCTTGCCACGTTTGTTAAGCGAATCCCTGTGCCTGAATTTCGATCCTCGCGGCCCTGGGGTGCTACCACGGTTTGCTTAACGACCGCGGCAAGTTGCTCCACGACCACTGCCGAGAAAGGTCATATAAAAATCACACGCTCTTTTACCACCATCCGCCGTCTGGACGGGTCCCCTTAACCGTCGTATGTCAGGGACTCCCTGTGGGGAGGCATAAGGGGAATTTCTTTTCTTTTTTTCAGGGGTGGGGGTGGGATTGGGCCTCTCTTCTAACTCGGTTTGCTGGAGTTGGACTCTAAACCGAGTTAGGATTCAGCCTCATTGCTTGCGGTGCGTGTGGGTTTGTGTGTTTTTTTGCGTTCTCCAGCACAGCGCCTTGCGGAGACGGCGCACTCTTCGACAAGTCCTGCAGCGAGCAGGCCAACACAGCTGGAGAGGACCAACACCAGCCCCTCTTTGAGAACCCCAAACAGGGGAAACTGCGCACCAAGGTGGAAAACGGTAAACAGCCCAGTCTGGCGGCCTGAGAGACCCTCCCCTCCAAATCCCTGGGGGCGGCTGGGGCTCCAAAGCTTCTAGTCCTCGTGGCTTCTAGGGGGGGCACCGTCCTCGATCGCCCTTCGCTCCATCGATTTGGCAAACGGGGGGGAATAAAAGGGCCCAAGCGGATGAGCTGGCCAGAGAATGGAGGATTGGGGGGTGTTGTTTAAAATTATTTTTATGGGATTTGTATCCCACCTTTTATTATTATTTTTTTACAAATAACTCGAGACTCCTCCTTCCTCCTATTTTCCCACAACAACCACCCTGTGAGGTGGGTTGGGCTGAGAGAGAAGGACTGACTCCAAGTCACCCAACTGGGTTTCATTGCTAAGGAGGGACTAGAACTCCCTGTCTCCTAGGGATTGGTCCAAAGTCACACGTCTGGTTTTCATGCCTCAGGTGGGACTATAACTCCCCATCTAGTGATTGGCCCAAAGACACGCAGCCGGTTTCCAGGCCTAAGGTGGGTCTAGAACTCCCAGTCTCCTAGGGATTGGCCCAAAGTCACACATCTGGTTTTCATGCCTCAGGTGGGACTAGAACTCCCGTCTCCTAGTGATTGGTCCAAAGACACACATCTGGTTTTCATGCCTCAGGTGGGACTATAACTCCCCATCTAGTGATTGGCCCAAAGACACGCAGCCGGTTTCCAGGCCTCATGTGGGACTAGAACTCCCCGTCTCCTAGGAATTGGTCCAAAGATACACATCTGGTTTTCATGCCTCAGGTGGGACTAGAACTCCCCATCTAGTGATTGGCCCAAAGACACACAGCCGGTTTCCAGGCCTAAGGCAAGACTAGAACTCCCCGTCTCCCAGCCCAAAGTCACCCAGCCGGTTTTTCGTGCGCTGCATCCAGGCCAGCTTTTTTAATTTGCCTCCTCGGGACTCGTCCGCAGGAGAGGGCACCATCCCGGTGGAGTCGAGCGACATCGTGCCAACCTGGGACGGCATCCAGCACGGCGAACGCCTGCGCACCATGTCCTGCAGCGACAAAATCCTGCGCTGGAACGTGCTCGGCTTGCAAGGCGCCCTGTTGTCCCACTTCATCCATCCCGTCTACCTTCGCTCGGTCACGCTAGGTAAGCTGAGCCGGTCACGCCTTAAGGTGGGGACTAGAACTCCTCTGTCACCTGGGGATTGGCCCAAAGTCACCCAGCCACTTTTCATGCCTCAAGTTGGACTAGAACTCCCCCCCACAGTCCAAGTGGATTTGGCAACCGACGTATATTTTACAACTGTTGCCTGTCCCGGTGTGCAAATTGATTTGGCAACCAACATATATTTTACAACTGTTGCCTGTCCCGGTGTGTAAATTGATTTGGCAACCAACATATATTTTACAACTGTTGCCTGTCCTGGTGTTCAAGACGTTAACCGCCAATGTTTCCTTGGTATTGTGGTCAACTTTTATTATTTATTTGTTCAATTTGTCCTTGATTCACCCTGTTTCTAAGCCCCTCGCGGATGGATTGTTCTATAAACTATATATAAACCAGCAAATCCAGATGGATGAGACCGCTCTCCTTACAACCTGCTTTTTTCTTCTTCTTCTTCTTTTTTTTTTTAACCAACTCTGCCTTTTCTCGCTGTTGCAGGCTACTTGTATAGCCAAGGCCACTTGACCCGCGCCATTTGCTGCCGGATGTCCAAAGACGGCAACGCCTTCGGGGCGAGGCTTCCCGCGCCCTATTTGGTCAATCACCCCGAGGTACCTCCTGCGTTTTCCCTCTCTCTGATTAAACTGATCTAAAAAGAGTCCGAATTTTTTTCATCGAAAAGAGTCAGGATGCTCGAAAAGAGTCAGGATGCACGGTAGCGCTTAAGACAGCAAAAGACATCGCGGTCCTTTTCTTAAGAAACAAAATAGATCTCTTCCCCCCATTTTCCTCCAGAGATCCCCCCCTAACAGATCGCTAACCTATACGGGTCATCCTCGTTTAGGGACCGCGGTTGGGACTCTCAGTCCTGTCATAACTTTAAGAGAGAACGATCCTCGGCTCCAATTGTTGAGAAAGGTATAGTTTATTAGAGGTCGGTATATTGCAATATTGCGTAGCCAGAACTGAGAATCACCAGCCCAAATCCCTAAATCCTCCTTTTCCCCTCCCTTAACTGTCCCTCACTGCCCACCCCAATATAACCAATTAAGTCCAAACAAGATGGTTTGGTAATGAAGCACAAATTGGTATGCAGGCCTCTCTCAGCTGAGTGTGACCTTGAGGCAGCTTCAAGGAGTGTCGGCAGCTACTTTCAGTTTTCCGACACAGTTCGTGGCAGTCTGCCACAGCGTAGCAGCGAAGCCTAAGCCAAGCATAAGATGGCAGCTGACAGGGACCTCCAACCCGGTCACTCAGTGAAACTGGGATCCTACTTTGGCTTGCGGAGGTCGGGAAGTTATATCTTCCTCCCCGTCGGTAAATGGCGCACCGTCGCGGTACGAGACCGTTGCTAAATCGGGACGACCCCGTAGATTGATTTTCACCCTCGAAGGGGGAAAAGGACTCCGCTTTTTAACCCCTCGCCGGTCAAGTTGGCTGGCCAACCCAAAAACGAGCAAGCCATATATCCCCACCGCGGAGACGCTATAAACCGTTGTGGTTACTAAACATTAGAGAGAGCCGGATCTTCGCGCGGTTCTGTACGGGCGGGATATTAAAAAAAATTTTAGGTCACTGAGACCTTCCAGGCTTGAACAAGGACTGTTCGCGGCTCGGGGTCCAGCAAAGAAATCCAGCCCCTCCCTTCCCCCCCCCTTTGGGCCCTGCAGGTCGGCCGTGTCAGTGTCTACGACTCCGCGAGGCAGACGGGGAAGACCAAAGAATCCAGCATCAACTGGTGCCTCCCGGATGGCACCAGCGTCGAAATCCTGGACGGCACGAAAGGCAAAGTGGACGGGTACGTCCGACGTGGATCCATTCGAGACGAGAATATTTGGGGTTGGGGGGCAGGTGGGGTGGGGGGCACTGCAGAGATCCTGGAGCGCTTTTTTAATGGGGTGGGTTCTTCTACGACGGATAAGCAGAAGTTGTTTAACGTTGTGAAAAAAGTCTCGTGGGATTTAAGCGGCTCTCAAGTCCAAGCTGCCTTTTGCAATTGACCAATGGGGAGATTTTGTCAATGCCAAATTTTACGGTTTACAGATTCCAGGTAGGTAGAGAAGGAAGGAAGGAAGGAAGGAAGGGGAATAGCAATAGCAGACTTATATACCACTTTACAGTGCTTTACAATCCCCTCTAAGCGATTTACAGAGTCCAGGTAGGTAGAAAAGGAAGGAAGGAAGGAAGGAAGGAAGGAAAAAGAGAAATATATAAGGAAGGAAAACAGATGGATGGAAGGAAGGAAAGAGAAGAAAACAAAAGAAAGAGATAGGGAAGGAAGGAAAGAAAGGAAAGGAAAAAAGGAAGGAAGGAAGGGGAATAGCAATAGCAGACTTATATACCACTTTACAGTGCTTTACAGTGCCCTCTAAGCGGTTTACAGAGTCCAGGTAGGTAGGTAGGTAGAAAAGGAAGGAAGGAAGGAAGGAAGGAAAAAGAGAAATATATAAGGAAGGAAAACAGATGGATGGAAGGAAGGAAAGGGAAGGGAAGAAAACAAAAGAAAGAGATAGGGAAGGAAGGAAGGAAAGAAGGAAAGGAAGGAAGGAAGGGGAATAGCAATAGCAGACTTATATACCACTTTACAGTGCTTTACAGCCCCCTCTAAGCGGTTTACAGAGTCAGCCTTTTGCCCCCGACAATTCGGGTCCTGATTTTACCCACCTCGGCAGGACGGGAGGCTGAGTCACCCTGGAGCCTGGTGGGATTCGAACTGCCAAATTTCAGGCAGCCGGCAGTCAGCAGCTTGCAGTACTACCCTCTCACCACTCTGCCCACAGAGGCTCCTTACCAATATATATTGGGTGTGAAAAAAAAAAAAACTCAAGCGAGGGCTTACTTTCAGGGTAGGTCGTATTTTCAGAGGGCGGGTGGGGTGAGAAACGGGGATTAACCTTCCTCGTCCCGTTTGGGGATAAAGGAAGCCTTTTTTTTTTCCCCCTTCCTCAGGCCCAAGCTGGACGTCTCGCGCGTCTCGAAGCAGAACCTCTTCCAACTCTTCCGGATGCTTTGCACCAAGATGGCGCGGGAAGACCTCAAGAACTTCGTCGTCTACTCGGAGGCCAAAGAGTCGGCCGCCGACTACCAGAGTGCCAAGCAGCAATTCTTTGGGGGCTTGCAAGAAATGGGCTACGGGAGCTGGATCTGCAAACCCCAGGAGGAGGAGGCCTTCGTCCTGCCGGAACCTGCGGCCGCCCCTCCTCCGTTCCTGTGAGATAGATGTATATTTTCCTCTCGTGGTTGGCGGGTTTTTTTTTTTTTCTGTTTTGTTTTGGTTTTTCCAATTTTTTTTATTTTCTGCAGAAGCCGAAGGAGAGAAAAAAAAAAAGAGAAAATGGAGGACTTGTTTTTTTAAGATTTGGAGCTATTGCCATTTGGGGTTGTTTTTTAAACGGGAGCAGGAATGGTGTTCGCCCCAGGTCGCGGTTTCAGATTCCCCGGATGAGCCGATGCCCGACCAAATTTGGTGTTTTCAATTCGGTTGGGAAGGCCCAAGGGTCTTTTCCCTCCCCCCTCCTCCTCTCTTTTAAATGCCACCCCCCACCTTCCCTTTTTCAGCGTGGATTTGCAGAGACGTTATCCGAAACGTTGGGCTCGAGGGAACAAGTAATCTACCAGCATTCCTCTCTTTTCCTCTTTCCTTCCCTTCCTCTCCTCCGTTCCTTTCTTCTCTGTCTTTTTTCTTTTTCTTACCTCTGCCTTTTCCTTCCTTCCATCCATCTGTCTTCCTTTCTTCTTTCCTTTGTCTTCTTCCTTCCGTTCCTTATCTCTTTCCCTCCCTCCCTCATCTCTTTCTCTTCCTTTGTCTTCCTTCCCTTCCTCCTCTCCTTCTTTCCTTTCTTTATTTTCCTTCCTTCCCTATCTCTTTCCCTTCCTTCCTTTCCTCTTCCTTTGTCTTCCCTTCTTTATCTCTTTCCCTTCCTTATCTCTTTCCCTTCCTTCCTTCCTTTCTTTGTCTTCCTTCCCTTCCTCCTCTCCTTCTTTCCTTTCTTTATTTTCCTTCCTTCCCTATCTCTTTCCCTTCCTTCCTTCCTTCTTTTGTCTTCCCTTCTTCATCTCCTTCCTTCCTTCCCACTTTTTTTTGGGGGTGGGGGTAAACCAAAATAATAATAAAATACCCCCAAATCATTACCACAACCTTTCTTTTCATACTGTGAAGTTGGCACACTGGTAGCTTCCCCGTTCATACAACTCTCAGTTCCGTCCCTGGGGGGAATTTATGCAGGTTTCTTCTCCTTGGGGATTAAACCTTTGGGGGGACCTTTCCACTTTCCCCTCCAAGGTTTTTTGACCAAGGGCTTGAGCCTCTGGGGCCCCAAGGGACAAGGGTCGAGATCTCCCTGCCCTGGTGGGGTTTTTTTTTTTACCAACCACAAAATTGTTGGTTGTGTGGTTGTGTCTTTCCCCGTATAAGCCGCACCGGGTCCGTTTTTCCCAGCCAAACAGTTTGCTTGCTTCCTCGTTCTCCTTTGCCTAGCCGGCAAATTCTGTAGGTTGTTGGGTTGTTGTTGTTGTTTTCACACACACCCCCTTCCCGCGTTGTCTTGTCTGAGCCCAAATGTTAGAGAAATCTGGGGAAGCCTCGAGATTGGAGAGGCTTAAAATCCCAAACTGGAAAGAGCCTCGTAGATACTAACCTGGAGAATAGCCGCGTTAAATTTCCTGAGTAGGCAAAACCCTCCTCCCAACTAATTTTTATTTTTATTTTTAAATTATCTTCCCCTTGTCGTTTCTCTCCGTGCACAAAAGTTGGACAACATTGGAAGAGGTTTCCTTCTCTTAAAAGTCTTGGAACGAGAAGCACAGCTGTTTCCGAAACGCTCGGAGGGAGAGCCTTGGGCTCCCGGTGGGCCGCCGGAAACTGGGTGGGGGGGTCTGGGGTCTGTGATAGGGACACATTGCATCCCCCTCCCAGACGCAGGCAAGGCGACACGAGCCTCTCTGGGTTAATTGACATTTTAAACGTATTTGATGTCGGATTCCGGCAGCTCCCCAAATGACTTCGTCCCCATAAACCAGCCGTCTTCCAACCTGGCCCCTTTAAGACCGGGGACGGCGGGGGTGGACTTCAACTCCCAGAAGGCTGGGGAATTCTGGGAGTTGAAGTCCCCCCCCAGTCTTAAAGGGGCCGCGTTGGGAGACACACACACCCCCCACACCTTAAACTAAGAGAAAAACTTGGCCTCTGGTGAGATATTTTCATAATCCCCCCATCCTTTTTAACCATAGTTTGTCTTCTCATCGCCCCTAGCGCCCAGCCAGCAGTGCCGAAAATCTATTTTTCCTAAAAATAAAAAAATAAAAACCTCCCCCAAAACTGGAGTTTTCTCTTCCCCGACATCTTCCTTACCCCCCATGCTTCGAGTCCCCCTCTTCCGTTGCAATACTCTTCCCACCCCCACCCCCAGCAAATAAACCTACTTTCAGGTTCCACCCTCCTCTCGTAATAATGGTTCATTTACCCCCCCCACTTTTTTCTTCGCTCCCTTTTTATTTTTTAATCGAACGAGTCTTGTGGTTTCGTTTCCTTTTTCTGGACCTTCTCATTTGGGATGGACTGAAGTCATTGCATTCTGCCTGAAATAAAAGAGATTCGTTTTTTTTTTTTTTTCCTCCTTGTAGCGGCTGTTTTCCCCTCTGTGCGTGTGTGTTTGTGTGTGTGTTATTTTCCAGAAGAACGCAAGGAGAGAGGGATCTTGGAGTCTTATTGGACAACCGGCTAAATAGGAGTGTGTAGCCAAAAAGGCCAATGTAATCCTAAATTGCATTTAACAGAGGGATACAATCGAGATCAAGGGAGGGACTACTACCCCTCTGTAAAGCCTTAGTAAGGCCACACCTAGAGAACTGCATCCAGTTTTGGTCACCACACTCTAAAAAAGGATATTGAGACTCTAGAAAGAGTGCAGAGAAGAGCAACCAGGACGATGAGGGGACTGGAGGCTAAAACATACGAAGAACGGTTGCAGGAACTGGACATGGCTAGTCTGGGGAAGAGAAGGACCAGGGGAGACAGGAGAGCAGCCTTCCAATATTTGAGGCCAGCAGGTTGGACTAGATGACCTACAGGATCCCTTCCAACTCTTAATCTGACTTTAATCTGATTTTAATGGACAAAAGGACCAGGGGAGACAGGAGAGCGGTCTTCCAGTATTGGAGGGGCTGCCCCAGAGAGGAGGAAGGGGGGGTCAAGCTGTTTTCCAAGGCCCCTGAAGGCCAGACAAGGAATAATGGATGGAAACTGACCAAGGAGAGATCAAACCTGGAAATAAAGGAGGAATTTTCTGACAGAACAATCAACTCATGGACCAGAAGTTGCGGGAGCTTCATCCCTGGAGGCTTTCAAGAAGACTGGACTGCCATCTGTCAGAAATGATGTAGGGTCTCTTGTTTGGGCAGGGGGTTGGACTAGATGACCTCCAAGGTGCCTTCCAACTCTGATTATCGGTTAAGGAGGCTTAATCATGGTTTATCGGATGTGGTTGAGAAATGATCTCTGGTTGTAGCTGCAAAGGGGTTTTTCTACCCAATTAAGCCCTCCCAGGCTTTTGGCTTTCCTTGGGAGCCCAGTGCAGGGAATCCTCCACTTACAACCGTTCATTTAGTGACGAGAGTTACATGGGCGCTGGGGGGGAGGAAGTGACTTTAGGATTGTTTTTTTTCACACTTCACGACCGTCGTAGCATCCTCTACAATCGTGATCCAAATGCAGACCCTTGGCAGCCGACTCGGGTTTACGATGGTCCCGGGGTGATGGGATCCCCTTTTATGACCTGATAAGCAAGGGTGGAAGCCAGATTCACTTAACGACCTTGGGGAACGACCAGACAACGGCAGCGACGGCCGTTTCTCCACTTTTTTAAAGGCATCTGGACTTCCAACTCCTAGAATTCCCCCAGCCAGCGATTGGCATTCTGGGAGTTGAAGTCCACACATGTCTTATTAAAGCATGTGGGATTTATGGGAAATTGAGTCTTAAGTTGAGATGGAGGGAAAAATTGGAAAAAAAACAGGAAAAAAAATCCTGCTTTTCCCCCCAATTTTTCCTCCCCCCCCCCCCCAGGCCTTCCCATATCTTTAAACCAGGCAGGCTGGGGATTCTGGGAGTTGTAGTCCAGGCCCTTTAAAAAGTTGACAAACCCCGGCTTACCCTGAGCATCGCAACGCAGCTCTTCGTACTTTTTAAAGTGAACCGATTGCTTGCAAAATATATATAAATATATATATACACGCACCCCAATTCTGTGACTTCATTGCAAGCCAGACAATCAATTCCCCCCTCCCCACATGACCTCCCCCAAAAAAACCCACCCACCCCATAGCATCCTCAAAAGACAAACCTCCCCAAAATAGGTGATCTATTTTTATTGTAATTTCAACGCTAGCAATGCTTGGAAGAGGGGACGAGAAAGGGAAGACGGTCCAAAACTTTTATCTCGGCCCAAACTATTATTTTTTTTCTCTCTGTCTGTCCTCGTCTCGGACATCTGTCCTCACCTGCCAAATCATCCTGCCCAGAAAAAAAAAAAAAAAGGCAATCACAGGTAGTCCTCAACTTGACTTTTCGCTGAACGTCCGTTCAGGGTCACAACGCCGCTGGAAAAAGGATTGTGAATGACCTTTCCTCGCACTTGCGACCGTCGCAGCGTCCCCGCAGTCCCCTGACAACCCGGCCTGTATTTACGACAGTCGGCACATTCCTGGAGTCACAACCCTGACAAGCGAAGTCCAAAGGGAAAGCCGGATTGGGTTTTTTTTAATGGCGGCGATTCATTTAACAACCGCAGCAAAAAAAACAAAATTGCGGTCGTAAGTTTGAGGACTGCCTGTAAATCGTTTGGCAGCAGAGCCTTCCGTGCGGTTGAAAACTCGTCCCCCCTCCTTCCCCCTTCCCCTTCTAAGAGCTTGGCAGACCTAGTGCTCGATGCCCATCGTGGTTTGTCTGCAGGGTCCTCTTCCCTTCAACAAACTAGGATTGTCCAAGCCAACCGAAGTTGACCGTTATTTGGCAAAGCTCGTTCTTCTGCAGCTTCATGGAGACGTCCAGGAATGATAGATACAAACATAAATATCTCTCTCTACGTATATATATATTTTCCTGAGTTGGGAGCTAATACCCCATAACTGGTCTAAACCATGGTTTATTTAGGAGAGGAGAACTAATCTAAAATGCCCCACGGCAGTGAAACTGTAGAAAGTATCTCCACCATCCTTGGTCCATCACTACTTTCTACTCTAAAAGGGGAGGACTTCCCACTCTTGGTGGGACCAGCTTGTTCCCGAAAAAGGATCCGGGAAAACCCAACTCTCCTCTTGGGTAGGTCCTCATGGCGGCAAAGAACACGGCTTGACCATCTTGGGTAGCTCTTCCCTTGCTCCTGAAGCTGGTCCCAAGAGGGTAGTTGGAACGCCTGCTTCGTGCCGAGGAAAAGTCTACCAACCTGGTTGACCAGGTCATCCCCTTCCAAACCAACGAAGGAGGACTTCCAAGAAGTTGTTGAGGGTTCTCCTCAACGCCTCCTGTCTTCCTGGCCTTCAACCAAGGGCCAAGAGACGGATGGGTGAAAGGTCTTGGTAGCCCCAGGAGGCGGTTGACCCTAAGAGGAGCCACGGCCGGTGTCCCTCGCTCTCTCTCGCTCTCTCCCTCCCGAGGCAGAAGAAGTCCACCTTTGGCCACCATGGAAGGTGGGCTAATTGTGGTTGATTTGCAAGAGGGAGTTGGTGGCATAGTTCTGGAAGAGGGGCTGAAGGAACATGCCGATGGTGCCGAAGACGCAGACGAAAATGAAGATCCACAGGAAGAGGCGGTCAATCACCATCGCAACGTATTTCCAGTCCTCGCTTACCTAGGAAGGGGAAAGGCGGGAGAAACAACGGAGATTTTGAGCCCCCTCTAGTGGATCTGCTTGGAAGCTGCCTCCTACCGCCCTCTAGTGGTGGCGATGGTTATCATCTTGGTTTAGAGCAGGGTGTCCAACCTTGGCAACTTTAAGACTTGTGGACTTCAACTCCCAGAATTCCTCTGGCTGAGAATTCTCCCAGAATTCTTACTGGCTGAGGAATTCTGGGAGTTGAAGTCCACAAGTCTTAAAGTTGCCAAGGTTGGACACCCCTGGTTTAGAGCCTTTTTCAGACTAAAAATAATTGCGATTTTTTTTTCCCGCACATCGAACATTTTTCATGATTATTATTATTATTATTATTATTTTAAGAAAATGGTTTAAGGGTGACTGGATAAGTCCCTGTAGTTTTCTTGAGCAATGTTTTCCAGCGTGCTTTCTTGTATTTGGACTTTAACTCCCAGAATTCCCCAACCAGAATGCTCTATAATATTTGGACTCCCAACTCCCAGAATTCCCACAGCATGCTTTAGATCTGTGGACTCCAATTCCCAGAATTCCCCAGCCAGGTATGCTTTATAATCTGTAGACTCCAACTCCCAGAATTCCCCAGCCATCATCTTTAGATCCGTGGACCCCAACTCCCAGAATTCCTCAGTCTATTTTAAAATGGGGGGACTCCAATTCCCAGAATTCCCCAGCCAGGTATGCTTTATAATCTGTGGACTCCAACTCCCAGAATTCCCCAGTCTATTTTAAAATGGGGGTGCTTCAACTCCCAGAATTCCCCAGTCAGCATGCTTTTTATCATTCCGCAGTCAGCGTGCTTTATAATATTTGGACTCCAACTCCCAGAATTCCATGCATGAATTGCATGTGTCTGAGGAACTCTGGGAGTTGAAGTCCATGGATTATAAAGCATTCTGGCTGCGGAATTCTGGGAGTTGAAGTCCACCACTCTCAGCGGAGAAACCCAGTTCTAGAAGGTTCGGGACAGCCTCCAAGGAACCCCCCCTCCCCCCCCAAGCGATTCTCCATGGCCTCGGAGCATATGTCCTCGTTTCCCGACCTATCCCTCTAGCCAAACTCACGCTCTGGTCATTGTCTTCGCTCTTCATGTGGTCCGCGATGAAGCGCACCCCGTCGATTGCCTCCTCCAAGCCGCAGCAGCAGGCTTCCTGTTCGGTCGCCGCTTGGCTCAGCCTCTCCCGGAAACCGTTGACCCCGTCGGAGCTTTCGGTGAAGGTCCGTCCACTGCTGCTCCCGGTCCCGAACTTCTTGATGGTAGACGGGTTGGCGTAGCAGGTGCAGGAGCGGGCGCCACCTTTCAGGAAGAAGCTGCTCAGCGCCCGTTCCTGGCTCTGCCGCTTCTGCCGCAGCTGCTGGCGGGCGCAGCTTTGGCGGGGCTGTTTGAGGAAGAGCAAGGTGGGCAACTTCTCCAGGAAGACCACTTTGACCCAAGGAGGCATGGTGTGGGTGGTGGGAGAGCGGTGGTGGACGTTGAGCACGCAGACGCTGGTGACGATGGAGAAGGTGACCAGCACCATGGTGAACATCAGATACTTGCCGACCAAGGGCACGTCCAGCGAGGTCGGCGGCACGATTTTGGAGATGAGGAGGAGGAAGACGGTGAGGGCCAGGAGAACCGAGATGCAGAGGGTCATCTTCTCCCCGCAGTCGGAGGGCAAGTAGAAGACCAAGATGGCCAAGGAGGTGATCAAGATGCAAGGGATGATGAGATTGATGGTGTAGAAGAGCGGCTTGCGGCGGATGATGAAGTCGTACGTGATGTCCACGTAGGTCGAGTCGTTGGGGTTCTCGTTGCGGCGTCCCGGCAGAGCGATGATGTCCCACTCGCCGCTGGGGGTGAAGTCATCCAAGCTGGCCACTTCGCTCTTCAGCACCAAGTCGATCTCCGTCCGGTCGTACGTCCACGAGCGGAACTTCATGGTGCAGTTTTGCTGGTCGAAGGGAAAGTGCTTGACCTCAATCTTGCAGGCGCTCTTGTAGATGGCCGGTGGGAGCCAGAAGATGCTTCCGTCGTAGGAGACCACCGCGTTGGAGTAGAAGGACACCTCGTACATTCCATCCGCGCTGGGGACGGGAGAGACCAGAAGAAGTTAGGTTGGGATCAAAGCTGGATTTTTTTTTTTCTGGACTTATGACCACGTAACGGAGCCCCAAATTTCCTTGCTTAACCGAGACGTTTGTTAACTGAAGTTCGCCCCCATTTTACCGCTGTTCCTGCCATGGTTGTTAAGTGAATCTGGCTTCCCCATGGACTTTCCCAGAAGGTTGCAAAAGGGGATTCATTCATGTGACCCTGGGACACTTCAACTGTCATAAATATGAATCGGTTGCTGAGCCAAGCATCTGAATTTTGATCACGTGACCATGGGGAGGTCGTATGTGTGAAAAACAGTCACAAGTCATTATTAATCAGTGCCATTCCAACTTCGACCAGTCCCTGTAACCCAAATTGGAGGAGAAATGAATCCAGGGCTCTTTCTATTGGCACTGTGAAATTGACTAGAAGGTGTTTTGAAATTGACTAAATTGGGCTGCGGAATTGACCAGAGACTGAAGGAAGAATTGTCCAAATCTCTGACAATCAGGTTTTCTTTTTCTTTAATTAGCACTGTGAAATGGACTAGAAGAGATTCTGAAATTGACTCATTTTGCTTTGGAATTGACGCAAGATTGAGGGAAGAATGGCCCCAATCTCTGAGAATCAGTTTTTTTTTTCTTTAATTAGCACTGTGAAATTGACTAGAAGAGATTCTGAAATTGACTCATTTGGCCATGGAATTGACCAGAGGCTGAGGGAAAAATCACCCCAATTTCTGAGAATCCTTCTTTTCCCCCACTTCAAATAAGCAAGGATGACAGGACAGCGCCCTCTTCTCACGGCCTTGACACAACTCTTGTTGTCCCAACACCGACCCAATTAGAAGGCTACTCTGTGGGAAATCTTGAGTTCCTAGCATCTCCCGGGTTTAGGAGCAACCATTCTTGGTTACCTACTTGTTGTAAAGCACCACATCTGGCAGCCAGATGTGTTTGGAAGGCAGCCGCACCTTCTTCATGTCGTCAAATTCTTCTGGGTTCCAGGTCAGGCGATAATCTTCCCATTCCTGTAGGGGTGGAGAGACTGGAGAAGCCATACGCCGAGGACAATCGCTCAAATTAGGTATGGATCCCACCCACCAAAGCCCAGTTTTGGAATCCCTTCCTTTAAAATTGGCTCAGGCAACTTGGAATATCTAGACGACCTTCTGAAGGACAGATAGAGGTTCCACAATGGGAGGTGTGTCCTCCGGACAGGTCAGTCTCTCCTTCCTGGAGAACAAGCTCTAACCGGAGAGGACCTCGTTGCAATTCTGCCTCGTGGATCCCGCCGTTAACGGAAGTGGTTAGTCTAGATGGCCTCCAGATTCACCCACCCACCCGCCGCCCTTCGCACCTCTCTGCTCCTTAAGCATCCTTGATCGTTCTGTGCAATTCATTCACCCAACCCTTAAGAAGTACGTCTGTCTGCACGAACCCGGAATATGAGGAACGAGTCTTACCTGGGTTAGCCACACATTCGTCGTCATGATCTGTTCTCGTTCGTGCTATAAGTAGAAATGGGACGGAGGACAGGAAAGAAACCCGCCCCCCCAAAAAAGAGGAGGGAGTGAACAGACATGGTCCAGGCAGTAGGCAACACCCACCCACCCCGCCAAAAAATCCAGCAGTTTTCTGACAAGCCGGATCCAAACAGACTCTGATGGGAAGAATTGTAGTCATGGTTCTAGTCTCGCCTTAGGCATGAAACCAGCTGGGTGACTTTGAGCCAATCACCAGGAGACGGGGGAGTTCTAGTTCCGCCTTAGCTATGAAAGCCAACTGGGTGACTTTGGGTCCATCACCAGGAGAGGGGAGTTCTAGTCCTGCCTTAGCTATGAAAGCCAACTGGGTGACTTTGGGTCCATCACCAGGAGAGGGGAGTTCTAGTCCTGCCTTAGCTATGAAAGCCAACTGGGTGACTTTGGGCCAATCACCAGGAGACGGGGGAGTTCTAGTTCTGCCTTAGCTATGAAAGCTGACTGGGTGACTTTGGGTCCATCACCAGGAGAGGGGAGTTCTAGTCCCGCCTTCGGCATGAAAGACAGCTGGGTGACTTTGGGTCAGTCTCTCTCTCTCTCTCTCTCAACCTATCCCACCTCACAGGGTTGTTGTCGTGAGGAAAATAGGGGGGAGGGAGAACTCTCAGGCACGGTCAACAGCCCTGACATCTTTTACCCAACATAAGAAAAAGTGCGGTGTTGAAGAAAGAAACCACAAACAAACCACGCTGATCAGCTGGGCCAGAGACACCATCAACTGCACCGTGACCAACTCGGAGCCATTGGTGGCCGGACGGATGAGTTTGTTGTACCGGGACGGATCCAGGAGGTGTTCCACCAGCCGTTCCTCCGTGTCAGTCCCGAGACCCCCTGGAACAAAACGGGGGCGTCCGTTACAGTAGAAGCCCGTGCGAAAAGCGGCACAAAGACAACGCCGTCAACTAAACAAGAAGAGTCCCGTTATTATTTCCAACTTAGCCTCCAATGTCCAGGTAAACCTTCTGGCTGGAGAAAAAAAAAAGAAAAACAAAACTCCCAGGAATAGCCTTCAAGTAGAGGAAATTCAGCCCAAAACACAGTCAACACAAACGGTAACTTAAAAAGTCCGAACGAGCCAAACTGAAGTAATGAGTTTGGCAGGGCAGAGGGGAGGAATTTCAGAGTTGAAAGCACAGCAAAACTCACACGGCTGGGAAGACGCCAGGAACACAGATAAGCCACGACGCTACAAGATAAAAAGTCACATTTGCTCCCAAACGGTTTACTGCGCGCAGCTTGTCTTTTTTAGACACTGTGTTCCCCAGCTGCAGCTAAATGAAAGGAATCAGGACGGAGTTTGGGGGAGAGAAAGAAAGACTTCTGCGGCTTCTGCTGTTTTCCTTGCACGAAGCCAAAAGTCTCTCTCTCTCTCTCTGCCCCTGAGAACGGAACTGGAGACGGGTATCCCGCGATCCCAAATAAAGAAGGATCTATCGGTAGGAAAACAGGGTGGGGGATTTTCCTGCAGACTTTTTTTTTGGGGGGATTTTCCCAGGGTCTCCGGTCCGTGTGATTTAAAATGATGAGTTTGGTGGTCCCTGAGGTCCAAAAAGTTGGCTGTTCTCGTCCCAACTCCCTGTTCCAAGGAAGGAGACCTTATATCATCCAGGTCAAATGGTTGTCTGGTCTGTTTTTGAAAACCTCCAGTTTCCTCCTTGACTCTAATTTTGTGAACTGTGAATATAGAATAACAGGAGTTGGAAGGGACCTTGGAGGTCTTCTAGTCCAACCCCTGTTCAAATGGGGGACCCTATACCATTTCAAACAACTTCTTAAATATCTCCAGTGATGGTACACCCAGAATTCTGGACCAAAAACAACATAATGGGTTTTTTTTTTTTTAACGGTAGGGAAACTGGCTAAAACATGTTCCATGTTTCATTTCCAGCCTGGAAACTGTTTTTAAATCTTGATTTATGGTTTATTAAATGTATCCACGCTGCCCATCTTGCTGCTGGGGTGATTCTGGGCAGCTTTGGAAGGTAGACTGCCTCGGAGGCTGGAGGCTTCATTAACTTGGTTAGTGAAGAGTCTGACAGAATCAGGCCAGAGCTGAAATTCCCTTCCCAAAAATAGCTGCCTGAAATACTTTGGGGAACAGAGAACGGCTCATTTATATTCTCTGGCAATTGTGACCTTTTTGGTATTCCCCAATGCCTGGTGTGAGTAATCCATTTCTCTGTGTGTGTGTGTGTGTGTGTGTGCGTGTGTCTCTCTCTCCATCTCTCTCTCTCCGTCTCTCTCTTCGTCTCTCTTTCTCTCTCCATCTCTCTCTCCATCTCTCTCTCTTCGTCTCTCTCCATCCCTCTCTCTCCATCTCTCTCTTCGTCTCTCTCTCTCTCCATCTCTCTCTCTCTCCATCCCTCTCCCTCTCTCCATCTCTCTCCATCTCTCTTCGTCTCTCTCTCTCTCCATCTCTCTCTCCATCTCTCTTGTCTCTCTCTCTCTCTCTCTCCATCTCCGTCTCTCTCTCTCTCTCTCTCCATCTCTCTCTCCATCTCTTCGTCTCTCTCTCTCTCCATCTCTCTCTCCATCTCTCTTCGTCTCTCTCTCTCTCTCCATCTCTCTCTCCATCTCTCTTCGTCTCTCTCTCTCTCTCCATCTCTCTCTCTCTCTCTCTCCATCTCTCTCTCCATCTCTCTTCGTCTCTCTCTCTCTCCATCTCTCTCTCCATCTCTCTTCGTCCTCTCTCTCTCTCCATCTCTCTCTCCATCTCTCTTCGTCTCTCTCTCCATCTCTCTCTCCATCTCTCCATCTCTCTCTCCATTTCTCTCTCTCCATCTCTCTCTCTTCATCTCTCTCCATCCCTCTCTCTCCATCACTCTCCCTCTCTCCATCTCTCTCTCCATCTCTCTCTCCATCTCTCTCTTCGTCTCTCTCTCCATCCCTCTCTCCATCTCTCTCTCTCCATCTCTCTCTCTTCGTCTCTCTCTCCATCTCTCTCTCTTCGTCTCTCTCTCCATCTCTCTCTCTCCATCACTCTCTGTCCCTCTCCCTCTCCCTCTCTCTCTCTTGTATTTGCCAAAAGAGATGGGCAGCTAGCGTCATTTGAATTTCAGGAAAGAATGCAGAGAAACCCACCCAAAACCCTGGACCCAAACTCTTTTTTTCCTACAGCCTCAAGGGAGCCTCTCGGCCTGAAGAAATTTGCCTGCGCAACGGCCACGAAACCAGCAGTGGGGTTTTTGATTTTTCCGAGACAGGAAACATAAAAAAAAAATACCGAAATCAAACCCTTGGCGTGGATTTTCGGGTTGTCTGAAACCCACTGGAACCAAACCGGAGTCTCTCGGATCCTGTTTGGGTTGTATCAATACAAGGAGGAAACTGAGGAAGAGGGATGAGAAGGACAAGGGGAGAGAGGGGGGGGTCTTTGGGGGGGGTGCTGTGCCCCCAGGAGGGAGAGCCTAAAAAACTGGGCCTGTTGAGCTAAAAGAAGAGAAGGAGGAACAACCAGTTCGAGTAAGAATTCCGTTACTGGGAGAGCTGGGAAGCAGCTGAACCACAAACTGGTTCTTGGGGTGCTGAAGGGTTTTGAGCAATGGCTAAACAGCCGTCTGAGGATTTTCATTTGGGGCTGGACTAGAAGACCTCCAGGGTCCCTTGAGGTTCTGGCCAACCGTAAGGATTCTCTACGATTCTACGGAATGCCAAAGAAGGGGAAATCCTGTCTGAACTGGTTTAAAAGGATGCAGTTCTCCATTTTGAGGGGGGGAACCTACACCATTAATTTCTTTGCCCCAAATATTGGGTGGTTTCTATCCTAGACCAAACCTGGTTTCCTTCCAAATGCAGCCAATTGGAAGCAAGGAGAGAGATTACCCCTCCAGAAAGGGTGTACTACAAAGCCCATCGTGGACGTCGAGAGTCCAAACTCCCCACCCCACCCCCCGTTGGATCAACTCTCGCCTGGGGGGAATGTGGGCAGAAGGACGGCAGGATGACCCCTCCCCCAGGGATGAGTAGAAGACCAGCAAGGTCCTTTGAACCCAACCGATGGTGGGATGGGGTGGCTGATCCTATCACGGCCATCCGATCGTCAAGTCAGAAAACTGGGCAGCTAAAAGATGCGATCGGTTTAGGAAGATCCCTCCGTTGCTGGGATCCTTTTTTGGGGGGGGCAGGGGGGGAATGATCAAGTGTTTTTCTTGTATCCTTCTAGTTATTTTCCCTCTCGAGGGGCCATTTTTTTCTCTCGTGCTGTCAATCTGCGGAACGCCTAATTCTGATAGTGTTGTCTAAGTATATTTACCCATGTAGTATGGCAGTAGTATATTCTATTCTATTCTATTCTATTCTATTCTATTCTATTCATTTCTATTCATTTCTATTCTATTCTATTCATTTCTATTTCTCTTCTCTTCTTTCTATACTCTTCTCTATTCTCTTTCCTTCTTTCTATTCTATTCCCTAATCTCTTCTCTTTTATTCTACTCTACTTTTCTCTATTCTCTTCTCTTCTTTCTCTTCTCTCTTCTCTTTTATTCTATTCTACTCTACTTTTCTCTATTCTCTTCTTTCTATTCTCTTCTACTTTTCTCTATTCTCTTCATTTTTTTCTATTCTGTCCTTTATTCTTTCTACTCTACTCTATTCCATCCTATTCTATTTTATTCTTCCGCTCCATTCCTAATTTTTTGGACGAGTCCTGATACGGCTTTCCTGTCTCAAACCTGAAGGGGGAGGAGGAGGACCTAGTGGCCAGAGCTCTATCTAACGTCAATAGAGTGACTGCTGGGGGGGTGCAGGGGGCGGGGGGGGGAGTTGGAGGCCACTAAGAACAGCCATTTTCCCACTGGAAGTTGTTACCCTCCTCTGCTCCCTCTGGAGAGGTGAGAACCACCAAGGCCCTCATCCCCTTTTCAAACAAAGCCCTGGGTTTACGGGGACAAAAGGAGAGGGGGGGTACCGAAAACCGTCCTTACTTACTTCTCAGCGTCCCCAAGAGGCAGAGGCAGGCGAGGAGAGCCATGGAGGTTGGGTTCATGGTCTCCCCTCAGGAAGGACCATCCCTTCCACCCCTCTTCCTCCACCAATCTTCCTGTTTTCACCCCTTTTTTGGTGGGGGGGGCGGTCCTTCAGCAGCCAGGCTCCAATGACGGGGAGGTGGGGGGAGCAGGGAAAAGGGTGTCTCTGGGGTGGGGGGACGTCGTCCTTTGCAGTCTTCCTCCCCCTCCCCGCTTCAAAAGATGGGCTCTTCCGACCTAGCTGCTGTCCGTGGTGCTGAAATCCAAGCGGCTCGTCTGCTGCGCTCTCCGTGGTGCTGAAACGGCTCTGGGTCAGCTGCGCTGTGCAGGGGTGGCCAGTGCCAGGAGACACCTCCCCCCTTCCTCCTCCTCCTCTTCTTCCTCCTCCTTTTCTTCTTCCTCCTCCTCTTCCTCCTCCTCCTTCTCTTTCCCCCTCCTTCACCCCAATGCCCAGAAAAAAGGGAGGCCCAAGTGCCGTTCCTTGGACCCGCTGGCGCTTCTGGCTCTCCACATTAGGTATCCTCCCCGAGGCTTTGGCATCGCCACCTCCGTTTGACGCAGCAAGGAAGATGCCATCCCATTGGCGCTGGAAAGGGGAGCAGTGGAGGGAGGGACGGGGGGGTTGGAAGCAGCTCCTTCTGCTGGCTTGGGCCAGGCCCGCTTGGATTCTTCCCAAGAGCTGGCTGCCCTCCCCTGCCTTCAGGAGGGAATGCATCGGGGATCTTGGCTCCCCTGTGGATCCCAGACTGGAGGAGCGGAGAAACCTCCGGGGAGAAATTGGCCTTCTGAGCCAGCAGAGAGATTTAGAGAATTATATCCCATTTGTTCAAAGGCAGAAGGGCAAGCCAGAGAGAAGACAGCGGTGATTCCACTTTGATACTTTACATACATACGTACGTACGTATGTACATACATGTGTGTGTATATAATGTATGTAAGTATGTCTGTATGTATGATAGATAGATAGATTAGATAGATAGATAGATAGATAGATAGATAGATGATAGATAGATAGATAGATAGATAGATAGATAGATAGATAGATAGATAGATAGATAGATAGAGACAGGCAGGCAGGCAGGCAGGCAGGCAGGCAGGCAGAGAAATATATATGTATAAAATATAGAATAAAATAGAATAGAATTCTTTATTGGCCAAGTGTGATTGGACACACAAGGAATTTGTCTTGGTGCAAATATTCTCAGTGTACATAAAAGAAAAGATACATTCATCCATTGGGAAGAGATTTCTTTTCAGGTGGGGAGGGGGAGTAGAACTCCTTAGCATCACAGCGTGTTAATAATAATAATAATAATAATAATAATAATATAGGAAATACTCTAAATGCTCTGATGGTCATTTGGAAAAATCCTTTCTTATTGAGCACCTAGAAGCCGAGAGGAACATACGGGCCCAATGTCAAGTTTGTAGGCTTTACGGTTTCTGGAGATTTCACTTCGCATTTTATATAGATAGATTCAGGCTTTAAGCTTTTAACACTTTTCCTTCTTTTACGGACTTGAATCTGACAAGCTGGTTCCTTTCCCAGGGGACTTGCTAAGAACTTGTAAGACTAAAGCTTATGAATTCGAAAAACCCAAAGGGGGGATTGCTTGATGGGTTTGGAGGCGCTTTCTTTTTAACAAGATCCTGAGGTAAAAAAAAAAAAAAGCAGTAACCAGCAGCTGTTGGATCCAACTGAAAAAGCCAGAAGTTGCCATTTTCGCCCTTTTTTTCTTTATTAAGTTTTTTTATTATTATTTTTAAGTATGTATAAATATTAAATATACAAACAGTGTGGTATCTGGGTTTCATTAATTTTGGTACCAAATAATAGTCATGAGATGAACCATTTTAATAAGCCTTAATGGCATTAATCACACTCACATCATTGTGATAGCATCACGCAATCATCTTTCAAATTCTGTTCCTTTCACCTACCTACTAATTGTACTGTATTGTATAGAAATATGCATAATTATATTCTCACCCCACCTTTTCTTCTCCCTTTTGATGCTAAGATGGGACTTGGGAAGGGTGTGGAGGATGGACTGGAGATATTTGGAGTTTCTTGAATTCAGAACGGGGACACAATCCGCTGGTTCTTCGTTGGGAAAGGTGGTGTGGCTTTGTAGCAAAAGGCGGCTGACGGAGCTGGCAGCAGAATGGAGGCTGAGGAAGGCTCGGACGAGGGCTCTGCATCGGAGGCAGAGATGGGGCCAGGGCAGGCTGGCGGTCATCAGCTGCCTTTGGGCTCGGACAGCAGGGAGGCAGGGGAGCTTCTGGAGTCGGTTTCCAGCCTGCACATGCACAGAGCTGCGAAGAGGAGAACCATTGAGAAAGCAGGGTCGACTCAGGAGTAAGGCCACACCTCAGAGATGATTGATAAATACTGAGAGCATTTGCACCAAGACAAATTCCTTGCATGTCCGATCACACTTGGCCAATAAAGAATTCTATTCTATTCTATTCTGTTCTAATTCCATTTCCTATGCTATGCTATTCTTATTCCATTCCATTTTAGCCGTCGCGTTACGATCTTTATGCATTGGGTTCTGTTGTTTTGCAAACTTGGAATTTTAAAAATCGGGTTCCCGGTTGCATCCTACAATCCGGCAAACATCCGCTTGCAAATTGTTTGGGTCCTCCACCACCCATCCGACACCCCCACCTCCCCAAGTCTTAATCTATATGGATATATCCTGTCCCCAGTCGATGCAATTTCTCATCTCAGCCCAATTATGCATTTTTTTAAAAAATCTATAAATATTTCAGCAGTTAAATCATGAGATATAACGTAGTCTCCTGCTTTGGCAGGGGGCTGGACTAGATGACCTACAAGGCCCCCCTTTCTGGATTCCTGCTCCAAGCTGAATAAATCCAGCTTTTTCCTCCCTCGTCCAGCAGGGGCCGCTAATAAAACGGCGAGGGCCCTTCTTTCCCCGCTGAGAGCCACACTCTATGGTGGATCGAAGCCGGGCACGTTCTACCTTTCAGACGTTCCTAGACTTTTAAGGGGGCGCCTCTATGGCCCCAAGATGGCGCCCGCTCTTCCGGGCCAGGGCCGGAAGCGGCGGTTGCTATGCCGACGGAGGTGGCGTAGTTCGAGGCCTATACATTTCGGCCTTTCCCATCTCTCCCCATCCGGGGCTCCGGCGCATTTCCTCCTCCTCCTCCTCCTCCGCTTCGGGCTGCGCGCGCGCTAGCCGCCCGGCGGTGGGCGGGGCGTGCGGCGGTGGCGTCATTTCCGGCTGCGGGCCCTTCCCGGCCGCCATCTTGCGGTGTGGGGGGACGCGGGGGTCCCCGGCGGCGGCGGCGGGCCGCTCGATGGGACGATGCAGCGCGCGGGGCCGGGCGGGGCGGGGCCTGGCGCGGGGGCGGGGGCGGCGGCGGCGGGCGGGGCGGCGGGCCCGGGGCGCGCGCTGCTGAGGCGGGAGCTGCGGCTGCTCGAGTCCATCTTCCACCGCGGCCACGAGCGCTTCCGCATCGCCCGCGCCTGCCCGGACGAGCTGGGCTGCGAGTTCCTGCCCGGGCCGGCCGGGGAGGGCCGGTCCGTATCCATGGCAACATCACGGTGAGCGGGAGGGGCGGGGGAGGGAGGGGGGAACAACAACAACCACCCTCCCGCCTGGGGTGGGGGAGGCCTGCCGCTCCGGTGGGCGGGGCTTAGGCGCGGTGGGCGGGGCTTAGGCGGGGGACTCCAAAACCTATCGCCCCCCCGCCGAGGAGAAGCGGCTTGCCACGTAGTCCAGAAACCGGGATTCGACCCAGCGGGAGGAAAGTTGGGTTGGAGGGTGGTTGGTTTTGCGCTGGGTCTGCCTTGGACTACAGGGCCCATCCCTTCCTCTCTTGGGCCACCCCTCCCCTCTTGAAACCCTCCATCTCCTCCCTTGGACTACAAGTCCCATCCCAGTATTCTCTGCCCCTCCTCCTGGTGCCCCCCCACCCGCTCCCTCACTTCCCTTGGGACTACAGGTCCCATCTCTGCATCCTTCCTCCTTGGACTACACTTCCTGCCCCATCCCTCCCTCCCTTTTCTCTTGGACTACAGGTCCCATGCCAGTAGCCCTCCTCTCGCCTCTTGGACTACCCCTCCCCTCTTGAAACCCTCCCATCACCTCCTCGGACTACAGGTCCCATTCCTTCCTCTCTTGGACTACCATTCCCATCATTCCCCCTCATCTCTTGGACTACAGCTCCCATCTTGAACCCCCCATCCCTCTCCTCCCTTGGACTGCAGGTCCCATCCCATCATCCTTTCCCTTCCTCTCTTGAACTACACCTCCCATCCTGGCACCCAGTCCCCTTCCTCCCTTGAACCAGACTCCCTGCCCCAGTATCCCCTTCTCCCCTCTTGCACTACAGAACCCATCCCTCTCCCTCTCACCCCTTCGACTACACTTCCCATGCCTGCATCCCTCCCCTCCTGGCAACCCCCTCCCCTCCCTCTTCCTCCCTTGAATTCCCCCAAAAAAATCCCAGTATCCCCTTTTGGGACTACACTTCCCATCCTCACAAAGGCCCTCCCCCCAAAAGCATCCTCTTCCTCCTGCCCACCCCCACTTTGGCCTGGGACCTGATTACACCCCCTTTTGTCCGTCCCCCAGGAGGCTTATCCGGCCGTACCCCCATCTGGTCGGTGGAATCCGACGACCCCAACCTGGCCGCAGTCTTGGAGAGGCTGGCCGACGTAAAGAAGGGCAACACGTTGGTGAGCAAGCGGGCAGCGGGAGGGAGGAGGGAGGGAGGAGGCATTTTTTGGGGGTCCGTTGCAAGTCCGGCTGGCCCTGACCCCCCACCCCCAATCTCCACCTTTGGCAGCTCCTGCAGCACCTGAAGCGCATCATTTCTGACCTCTGCAAACTCTATAACCTTCCTCAGCATCCAGATGTGGAGATGCTAGACCAGCCCTTACCTGCTGAACAGGTGAGCCTTCTCTCCCCCCCCCTCCCAAAGCCCCCCCCTCCCCCCCCCCAGCTGGGCAATTGGGGAGTGGGTGGCTTCACCTGGGCCTTTGAAGACAAGGGCCGCTGGCTCAGAGTTGGAGCCAGGCTTCACCTCCGCAGCATACATCCCTCGACTCGTTTAGTGACCGACTTGTCTTTATGACAGTTGCAGTGGGTCCGTCCATCCCCCCAAAAAAAATCCCTTTTAACAGTCTCGCTTAGCGGTGGGAATATTGCGATGGTGGCCGTAAGTCAGAGGACGGCCTGGCCACCGTCCCTCGGTGGGGGGCCTTGAAGATCCTGCCGGCCGAGTTGGAATCCGCGGATCCTGTTGGGAGACCAACTTCAAGAGATCTGCTGGAACGGGGGGGGGGACGGGGGGGGGACGACTCTCTCGCTCCAGCTCTGAAATCCTCTCTTCCGTCTCTTCGTAGAGTACGCAGGAAGAAGTGTCGTCGGAAGAGGAGGACGAGGAAATGCCCGAGGTAGCCGCTCCGCTTAGGACCCCCTCCTGAGATTGAAGGGTTGCCCCCAAATTTATCCCTATTTTATTTATGCATTATTTTGTTAAACCTATTCGCCTCCCATCATGTTTGTGCATGTGTATTTGTATGGTATATGTAGGTGTGTGTG
The DNA here is from genome assembly GCF_049901715.1 of Pseudonaja textilis. NCBI lineage: Eukaryota > Metazoa > Chordata > Lepidosauria > Squamata > Elapidae > Pseudonaja > Pseudonaja textilis. Next base: position 8,588,737 of record NC_142005.1, read on the forward strand.
AATGCATGATTATGGCTATATATTTTCTTTTGGAACAGGCCTAAGAATTTGTTTTTTAATGTGTGCCAGTGTTGACTGAAAAAAGTAACAATAAAGATTAATCTATCATGTATATCATCTATCTATTTTCTCTATCATTTCCTAATCTATTCATGTGGCTGTGTATATCTGTCTGCCTTATATCAATTTCTATATTTGTCTGTCTCTGCCTGCCTAATCTATCTATCTATATCTAGTCTCCCATCTATCTGTCTATAACTTCTCTATCACCTTCCTAATCTATATCTGTTTTTCTATCTATTTATCTAACTTATCTATCACATTCTTAATCTATATATATCTGTCTTTCTATCTTTCATGTTCCTAATCTATATCTGTGTATATATCTGTCTCTCTATATATCTTTCACTTTTCTAATCTATATCTATCTGTGTATCTTCTCTCTCCTCTATCACTTTCCTAATCTATGTTTATCTGTGTCTTTCTTTCTTTCTTTCTTTCTTTCTTTCTTTCTTTCTATCTATCTATCTATCTATCTATCTATCTATCTATCTATCTATCTATCTATCTATCTATCACGTTCTTAATCTATGTGTATTTTCTCTTTCTCTCTCTCTCTCTCTCTCTCTGTCTTGCTCTCTCTGTCTATCATCTATCTTTCTACCTATCATTTTTCTAAAGGTTACTCTGGGGTGAGGCTTGCGATACATATATATATATATATATAAAAGCCAATCCATCTCAATGAAAGGGCTGACTCCTACCCTCTCTTTTCTCTCTCCCTACCCCCCATCTCACTCCACTCCTCGCACCCAGGACACGGAAGAGCTGGACCACTACGAAATGAAGGAGGAAGAGCCGGTGGAAGGGAAGAAGGCGGAGGATGACGGGATCGGCAAGGAGAACTTGGCTATTCTTGAGAAAATAAAAAAGAATCAGAGGCAAGATTACTTAAATGTACGTGTCGCCTGGGGGGGGGGAGGGCGGTAAGGGGGGGATCATTGAGGGGAGGGGGAAGTAGGCAGGACTCAGTCTTGGGCGTCCCGACTCTTTCCTGTTGCATTGTGGGCGTTTCTCAATTTACGACCATTTAGTGTCTGTTCCAACAGCGCTGAAAACGAGTTCAAATCGGTCCTCCCACTTAACGGCTGACCCTTGGAGGGGCCACTAAATGACCTCTGGGAGCCCCCTCAGAATCACCCCAACCAGTCTCCCTCCCCACTTCTTCCTCAAACTGCTCTGGGAGGCCACTAAATGACTTCTGGGAGCCTCCCAAATTGACCCCACGGGGACTATCCAATGGCCCCCTCCTCTTTCTCTCCCCCACCCTCAACCCCCCCCACCCCACCAACCAGGGAGCGGTGTCTGGGTCCGTGCAGGCCACCGACCGGCTCATGAAGGAACTCAGGGATATTTACCGATCGGCAAGTTTCAAAGGCGGTGAGTATCATTTGGGGGAAGGGAGGAGAAGAGGGTGGGGGGGCCTCCCTCCTCACTTTGGACTTTTTTGGGGGAGGGGGCATCTTCGGCCTGCCTCGTAAGCTCTCTCTTTTTGCCCCCCCTCCTCTTCCCCAGGAAACTATGCAGTTGAACTCATGAACGACAGCCTCTACGACTGGAATGTGAAGCTCCTGAAGTAAGTTTCTCGTTTCGTTGGGTTTATCCGCTCTCTGTGCCCGTCCGTCTCCACATGGAAGCCCCTTAACCGAGCGCTAAAACCCTTTGAAAATGAAGACAGGCTGAACGCAGGTGGTTCCTCGACATATGACGCTTTGCTTAGCGCCCGTTGAAACCCGAGAGAGAGTAAATACAGACCACGGGTAGCCCTCGACTTACAACAACGGTTCGTTTAGCGACCGTACAAATTTACGATGTGAAAAAAAAAGTGATTTATGGCCGTTTTTCCACACCTGCATTCTCTCCCCTCCCCGTCACGCGATCAAAATTCAGGTGTTTGGTGACTGACTCGTATTTATGACGGTTGCAGTGATCCCCTTTTAGCAACCTTCTGGCAAGCCGAGTCAATGGGAGAGCCGGATTCGTTGAACCACCGTGTTACCGATTTAACGACCGTGGCGATTCACTTAACAATGGCAAGAAGGGGGGAGCAACAACTTGCTCCACAAATGTCTCTTTTAGCAACGGAAATGTTGGGCTCAATTGGGGTCGTAAGCCGAGGACGACCTGTAGGTGATTCTAATTGCTTCCTGGACCCCGGAACAAGTTGTTGTCTCTCTTTTCCCCTCCCCGCTGCAGGGTAGACGAGGACAGCGCCTTGCACAGTGACCTGCAGATCCTGAAAGAGAAAGAAGGGGCGGATTTCATTCTTCTCAACTTCACGTTTAAGGTCAGTCTGGACGGGCGATGGCCCCGGGGCGCAAAGAGAACCAGCGGCCCTTCTTGCTCAGTTCCCCCACCTCCCCCGTCTCACTCTTCTCTTTGCAGGATAACTTCCCCTTCGACCCCCCCTTCGTAAGAGTGGTGTCGCCCGTGCTCTCCGGAGGGTGAGTCTCTCCCGTTGACTTTGGACCAATCGCCAGGAGACTGGGAGTTCTAGTCCCGCCTTAGGCATGAAAGCTGACTGGGTGACTTTGGGCCGATCGCCAGGAGACGGGGAGTTCTAGTCCTGCCTTAAGGCATGAAATCCAGCTGGGTGACTTTGGGCCAGTCCTCCTTTCTCAGCTCAGCCCACCTCCCAGAGTTTCTTATCAACAAAATTCCCAAAGCGGAAGATAAATACAAATCAATCAATCGAAACAACAACCCCAAAGTCCCAGTTTCCAGCCTGGTGTCTCTAAAGGCAGCCAAGCCGTAAATAGATAGTTTCCCTCCCTCCTTTAAATCTGCTGGGTTCTTTTAGGGATCTTGGGTTTGTCTCTCTCTCTCTCTTTTCCAATCTCTCTCACTCTCTCTCTCTCTCTCTCTCTCTCTCTCTCCAGGTACGTCTTGGGAGGAGGAGCCATCTGCATGGAGCTTCTGACCAAGCAGGTGAGGGCGTGTGTGTGCATATCCTCACCTCTGGTAGGGGAAAAACCCCTCCCTCTCAGCAGGGTGACCCCCTCCTCCTCTTTCTCCTCCTCCGCAGGGCTGGAGCAGCGCCTACTCGGTGGAGTCGGTCATCATGCAGATCAGCGCCACCCTGGTCAAAGGCAAAGCCAGAGTCCAGTTTGGCGCAAACAAAGTACGTGGCGGCAGAGTATCTTCCCTTCCTTCTTTCCTTCCTTCCTTCCTTCCTTCCAAATCTCTGTATCTACCCATCCATCCATCCGCTCTCATTTATCAATCACAATTTCCATCCTTCCTATCTTATCTATTATCCCCTTCCTTCCTGCCTTGCCATCTTTCTCCTTTTTCTTCCGTCCTTCCCTCTCTTTTCCTTCCTACCTTCTTCCTGCTTTCCTCCTTCTCAATGTCCTTCCCCCTCTCCCTTCCTCTCTCCATGTCCTTCCTGCCTGCCTCCTCAAATTTATTCCTTCTCTCTCCCCCCTAATCCTTCCTTCGCTCCCCGTCTAATCCATCCTTCATTCCTTCCTTCCTTCGCTCCCTCTAATCCATCCTTCCTTCCTTCGCTCCCTCTAATCCATCCTTCCTTCCTTCCTTCTTTCCTTCCTTCCTTCCTTCGCTCCCTCTAATCCATCCTCCCTTTTTCCCTTTGCTTCCTCTAATCCATCCTTCCTTTCTTCCTCCCTCCTTCGTTCCTTCGTTCCTTCCTTCCTCTGTTCCTGCCTGCCTTCTCAATTTCCTTCTTTCTTTTTCCCTCCTTCCTCCCTCCCACCGGCCTTCTTTCTCCATTTTCTTCCGTCCTCCCTCCCTATCCTTCCTGGCTGCCTTCTCAAATGTCTCCTCCTTCCCTCTCCCCCTAATCCTTCCATCTTTCCTTCTCTTCCTTTCTTTTCCTTTCTCTCTCTCTTTCCTTCCTCTGTCGGGTGAGTCTTATTTCTTCTTTCCCTGAAAAATCTTTCCCTTCTTCTTCCCCCCTGCAGAATCAGTACAGCTTGACAAGAGCCCAGCAGTCGTACAAGTCGCTGGTCCAGATCCACGAGAAGAACGGTAAGGCTTGGCCACTCTCGCGGGGACGGTCGGACGCTGAGGACCCCCTGTACCCCAATACACACACCCCCATGCCCGAATTAGTGTCAAATCTTCCAGTTCGAATCAGGAATTTTCTGACAGTGGGAACAATTTGCCTCCAGAAGTTGTGAATGTAACAACACTGGAAGTTTTTAAAGAAGAGATTGGACAACTCTTTTGTCTGAAGGGGTGTAGGGTTTCCTGCCAAGGCTTGGCAAGGGTTGGGCTAGAAGACCTTGAAGGTCCCTTCCAACTCTGTTATTATGCTTTCCTTCCTTCTTCCTTCCTTCCTCCTTTCTCTCCTTCCTTCCTTCCTTGCTTTCCTTCTTCCTTCTTTTCCTCCTTCCTTCTTTTCTTCCTTCCTTTCCTTTCCTTCCTTGTTTTCCTTCCTTCCTTTTTTTCCTCCTTCCTTTTCTTCCTTTCCTTTCGTTTTCTTCCTTCCTTCCTTCCTCCCTTTCCCTTCCTTCCTTCCTATCCTTCCATCCTTCCTTTCTTTCCTTCTTTCCTCCTTCCTCCCTCCCTCCCTTCCTTCCTAACCTTCCTTCCTTCCTTCCTAACCTTCCATCTTTCCTTCCTTCTTCCTTCCTTCCTTCCTTCCTTCCTTCCTTCCTTCCTTCCTTCCTTCCTTCCTAACCTTCCATCTTTCCTTTCCTTCCTTTTTCCTTCCTTCCTAACCTTCCTTCCTTCCTTCCTTCCTTCCTAACCTTCCTTCCTTCCTTCCTTCCTTCCTTTCCTTCCTTCTTTCCTCCTTCTTGCTCCTTCCTTCCTTCCTTGTTTTCCTTCTTCCTTGTTTTCCTCCTTCCTTTTCTTCCTTCCTTCCCTTTCCTTCTTCGTTTTCCTTCTTCTTTACTTCTTCCTTCCTTCCTCCCTCCCTTTCCCTTCCTTCCTTCCTAACCTTCCATCCTTCCTCCCTCCCTTCCTTCCTTCCTTTCCTCCTTCCTCCCTCCCTCCCTCCCTTCCTTCTTAACCTTCCTTCCTTCCTTCCTAACCTTCCATCCTTCCTTTCCTTCCTTCTTCCTTCCTTCCTTCCTTCCTAACCTTCCTCCTTCCCTTCCTTCCTTCTTTCCTTCCTTCCTTCCTTCCTCCCTCCCTCCCTCCCTCCCTTACCTTCCTTCCTTTCCTTCCTTCTTTCCTTCTTGCTTCCTTCCTTCCTTCCTTCTTTCCTCCTTCCTTCCTCCTAACCCTTCCTTCCTTCCTCCCACGCTAGATGTTTTTTACGAAGAGTTGGGAACGACCCTTTGTCCAAAACGCTATACGGTCTCCCACCTGAGCAGTGGGGGGGGGGTTGGACTAGACGCCCTCCAAGGTGCCCCTCCCAACGCTGTGATTCTATTCTCGCTGCTTCTCTTTCCGGAAACTCACTTTTTTTTGTCTCCCTCCCTCCCTCCTCCTCCCTCCCCAGGCTGGTACACGCCCCCAAGGAAGACGGCTAGCCGCGGCGGCGCCCGAGGGAACCGGATCCCATCGTCCTCACCCGTCCCTCCACCCATCCCCGCCCGCGGACGCCTCTCCCCCCGTCTCCCTCGCCGGATGCTGTGGAAGGACATTTCCCCCCCGCCCCTCCCTCCTCGGACGCCGTTTTGCCGGCTCTTCGGAAGAGCCGCTCCGATCGCCTCTTGGGTGGGACTTCCCCCCCCCCTCCCACTTGGACCCTCGCTGGCCGGCGATCGGCTCGCCCCCCTCCTCCTCGGTCTTATTAAATGGAGGGGGGAGAAGAATGGAGGAAAAAGAACACACACACACACACACACACACACACACACTCACCTCAAATGAAAACTCCTTGGAAATTCCTCTCCTCTCGTTCTGGCCGGAAGCTTCCCGGTTTCTTCTTCTGCTGCAGTTCTTGAAAACACACCCACAAACACACACCCACAAACACACACACCCACATGCACACCAACGGCCTCTTTTCCTTCCACGCTGGATTTAATTTATTTTCTTATTTTCCTGTACACGGCTTCTCCCTTCCTCCTCCTCTTCCTCTTCCTCCTCTTCCTCTTCTCCCCTTCTTTCCTTCCTTTTCTTCCCTTTTTTTTTTTCCCTTTTGGTTTTGGGTTTTTTTTTTTGTTTTTTTTTGGTTACAGTGTATGATGGATGTCTTATGGGGGAAAAAAAAAATATGTATCTTTGGAGAACAATTACATTTGTTAATTTCAAGGGGGAATCTGGCGGTATCTCTGTCCGGGAGAAAAGGGGGAGGCGAGGATCGGGGAAGGGAAGGGATTGAACGAAACTAACCTGAGCGATAAAATTTCTTCCTTCTGGCTCCCAAAACCGGCCGGTTTCTTACCTGGCCAAAAGGAGGAAAAAATGGAAAAAAAGAGGAAAAATAGCCCAAAAAACAAGCTTCCAATTTCAGCTCTGCGTTAACTCTTAACAGATCATCAGAGTTGGAAGGGACCTTATAGGTCATCTAGTCCAACCCCCTGCCCAAGAGGGAGACCCTACATCTTGCCAAAAGTAGAATTATTGTCCCTTCAAGTCCTCACTTAATGACCCCCAAGGGAATATAGGAATTTTGGAGAGCGAGCCCTCATTATGTGGCCTAACTTTTCGGTTTTATTATTTGGGAACTTTTTTAAAAAACCAGTAAATCTTTGCAGTTGTTAAACAAGCCCCCCCAGTTGTGAAGCGGATCGATTTATCCTGAGTGAGTGTTAAAATTGGCAAAACTTAACCGGCCGCTTGAGTGGAATGTCGCAACTGGTTGTAAAATGCAATTGTGACCAGACCGTCGTAACTTCAAGGACGGGTTTAATAAGTAACTTTTGGGAGGGTTTTTTTGTTGTTGTTGTAACGTGGAACCGTTGTGGAAACAGCCGGTCGTTAAGTGAGGAATGTTTGCACGCCCTCAAGATAAACGGAAGTTCAAATTCTCAGCGATAAAAAATTGAAAAGCGAAATCGGGTCGAAATTGCACCAGGTTGATTAAGATTCCTCGCTTCAGATCCCCAGTCCAGCCATCTGAAGAGCGGCTGCAGAAAAGGAGATGAAGAGAGAATCCGGTGGGTGCTAGAAAATCTCTTTTCCCCGCCCCAAAAAACCAGGCACGGGTACCGGTCTGTTTCAACCATCCGCGCAAGAAGGTGTAATTGCATTTTCACAGCCAGAAATGCTTGGAAAAGATGTTGAAGCCCTTAAAAAAAGCAGATTAAATGCTAGCAAAAAGAGAGAGAGAGGAAAAAAAGCCACATTAATTTGCAGCAGCCCCCAAGCAGGGAAGATCTGGGGAAAATCTCTCCAGATCTAATTCATTTTCTTTAAAAAAAAAAGGATCCAATTTTGTTGAACCTTTCATCGTGTGTATGAAAATCACCGTCGCTCGGGAGTGTATGCCGGATAAAATTTAATTTAAAAAAGGAAAATAAGACCATAAGCCCCTTCGCTACTTCCCCAGAGTTGAGGTTGATCTTGCCCTCTTGAGGACTAGAAATTCAACACCTCTCCCCCAAATTCTAGCTATTTCCAGAGACTCCGATGTAAGATTTATTGGTTCTTCTCTAGCGTTCTGCATTTTCACACCTATTCCAGATTTGAAGTCTGTTCAGACGAGGGCAATTTTTTTTAAATAAGATTCAAAACAATCTTAATAGGAAAGGCATCTTTCAGAATTTTAAAAAAATAATAATCTGGCCTCGGAGCAGAGTAAAAAATACACTCAATTTTTTTCCCCCCAAGAGCAGAGACTCCTAAAATAATCCCCCTTTGCCCAAGGAGAGAAAAGCAAAAATGATAACCAAAAAAAAAAAAACCCACACCCCAGCAGCTTTATTTCTGTTTTAATTTAATCTGATCGCGTCTGCTGGCGTTGGCTGAAAAGTGTATTTTTATAATGGAAGGAAAAGAAACACCAATTTCTGAATCCAGTTAGCCTTTTAATCAATTAACTGCAATAACAAACTTAAGAGAACAAGGTTGCAACAGAACAGCCAAAATACAGATTTATGTATTTAATTTCTCCCCCGCGTTTTACTTACACATCCCGCACGATTCCAGCTATCCCAAGACAAAATGCCGTGGGAAAAATAACATTTTCTCCCACTTTTCAACACAAAAGTTTTAAGGCCTCAATGAAGCAACCAAATTAATATATCCCCTCCCTCCACCAATTTTTAAGCCAACTTTTTTTTAAAAAAAAATGGCCTCACTTAGAAAACAAAACACTTATTTTTCGGAACGATGAAACCGCAACTTTTTCCCAACGAAGAAAATTCAATGTACTTCAAGATTGCAGGGAATGGGCGGACTTCACAACTCCACAACTTCTTAGCCTGTTTTGGCAACAAACTTTAAAATGTGCGGCTGTAAAACAAGTTTTTTTTAAAAAAAGTGTTAAATTGTTTACATGTTGTGTGTTGCACCGTTGTGCGGCTGGTTTGCATCTGGCTGAGTGTCGTGCCGACCCAGCTAATATTTCATAAATATATAATTAACACGGGGACGAAAATTCCGCTGAATTTGGAATATGTGTGTTTTGGGGCAGTGACTTTTGACTTTATTTTAAGCTGCTGGTCCTTAAGAGAGGGAAATAATAATAATAATTTGATTGCAGGATTGTATTTATTTGCACAGGGCAATTATTTTAGGTTTTTGCAGCTTTCTTTGGGAGTTTGACGGAGAGAACAGCCCCAGCCCTTTCACACTGGTAGACGCACAAAACAATTTCACCATCGGCCAATTGTTGTTTTTGCAAGTCCAGGAAAGGCTGGTTTTGTCTCTCTGAATCGCTGCCAAAATTTGCAAAACTCTTTTGATTCAAGCAAAAAACCCCAAGGCTGGCTATGAAATGGCACCTTTTTTATTATTATTATTATTTTGGACCCACAACTCTGAACGAACCACCTGTGAGATCAACAAACCAGGATTCCAGAAGGAAGCTTATATTTGAGGTCAAACTCTGCTGGCTGTGACCAGATTTTCCCCCTCCTCCTCCTCCTCCCCCCTCCCCAATGCTGTCCCAGTTCGCTTCTTTAAAACAAGCCAGGATTTGTAGTGTGAAAACTTGATAACCTGCAATCCTGGTTTATGGGGCGAGTATTTTCTCCGCTTACCTCCCATTGAGAAGGTCCTTTCAGTTTCCCTACCAGGATTTGCCTTCGAATGTCTTGTGGGGGAAAAACTCCTACAAAACCCAGGGGGGAGAAGAAAAAAAAAATCCTCTTTAAATGGATTTCCCCAAACCGGCTTCTTCAAAGCTGCTCATAAACCGAATTCAAGCATCCAAAGCAGCGTTTTCCCCGATCAGAGCAACATCCAAGAGGGTTTGGACTTCAGCTCCCAGAATCCCCCTCGGCTGGCCTGCTTTAAAGATGGCTTCCGGATTCCCATCGTTGCCCCAAGCTAGCAGGCTTGAAGAACGTGGACTCCAACTCCCAGAATCCCCCAGCCAGCCAGCTTACCTTCCTCCAGCACGAAGGGCTGAGCCAACGGGCGGATTTCCCAGAATTCCTCCCCGTCCAGCTTCCGCAGCGAGTTCAAGGGGACGCTGGTGCAGCGGCCGAAGTCCACAAAGAAGACCACGGCCTGGTCGCCCGCGGGGCCCAGCACCCAGCATCTGGGGGGGGCGGGGGGGGGGTAGAGAAAGAGAGCCAAACATCTGTTCTCTTTTCTTTTTCTTTCCTTCCTTTTTTTCCTCTGCCCCCTCTCTTCTCCACTTGTTCCTTCCTTCCTTCTTTCCCTTCCTGCCTCTTCTTCTTCCTTGCTTGCTTGTTCCTTCCTCCCTCTCTCTCCCTTCCTCCTTTACCTTTCTTCCTCTCCTATTTTTTTTCTTTCCTCTTGTTTTTTCCTTCTATTTGCTTGTGCCCTTCCTTCCTCTCCCTGCCTCCTTTTCCTTCCTCCCCCCTTCATTTTTTCCCTTCCTTCCTTCCTTATTCCGTATCTCCCTGCCTCTTTTCCTTCCTTCCTTCCCTATTTTTTCCTTCCTTCCTTCCTTCCTTATTCTGTATCTCTTTTTCTTTCTTTCTTCTTTCCTTCCTTTCTTCTTTCCTTCTATTTTTTCCTTTCTTTGTTGCTCCCTTATTCCATATCTCTCCGCCTCTTTTCCTTCCCTTCCCTATTTTTCCTTCCTTGCTTGCTTCCTTATTCTGTATCTCTCTTCTTTATTTTCTTGTTTCTTTCCTTCCTTTTCCTTCCTTGCTTTCCTTCTTTTTCCTTCCTTCCTTATTCCGTATCTCCCTGCCTCTTTTCCTTCCTTCCCTTCCGTTTTTCCTTCCTTCCTTGCTCCCTTGTTCCGTGTCTCCCTCTTTTCTTTCTTCTTTCCTTCCTTCCTTTTCCTTCCTTGCGTCTTTCCTTCTATTTTTTTCCTTCCTTCCTTCCTTCCTTCCTTCCTTCCTTCCTTCCTTCCTCTATTTTTTCCCTCCCTCTGGCTGATCCCCAAAGGGGACAGGGCCGCCCTCACCTGTTCCAGGCGCTGCTCTCTTCCCCAATGTCACACTGGGCCAGGCACCGAGTCCCGGTCTGCACCTCCTCTTTGGCCAGGAAGGGCAACCTGGCCTGGGCCTCAGCCAAAGCCGTGAAGAGCTTCTCCATGGATTTGCAGCTTTCCTGCAAAGACCCCCATCCCACCCCCCCAAAAAAACAAGGATTGCAGCCTCTAAAACCAGCAAAGTGCTCCCTAGGGGCACCGATCAAGTTTCTAGCCCTCATGGGGCTTGGAAACGGGGGCCACGGCTGCTCCCCCCAGCAGCACGGGTCACGTTTCTAGCCCTCGTGAGGGTTCAAAGAAACGGTGCCCGCTGTCTCCGTGGCGAGGGGTCTACAGAAGGGAAGCCCTCCGCTTGGGAATTTCGGGCGTCGATCCTGCAAACCTCGTTGAGGACCATGCCCCAGAAGTACGGCATCAGCGGGAACGTGTCCGTCACCAAAAGCCCCGCCTCCCCTGCGGCCACGCCGGCCACGGAACCGAGCCACTTGGCATCTCCAAAGCAGCCGTTCAACACGTGGAACAGGAATGAACTTCTGCAAAGGAAAATAAAACAAGAAGCAGAGGGAAAGCGAGAGAGAGAGGGTGGGACCCCTCCAGGTCATCTAGAAGAACCCCTCCCCCAGTCGCCTAGAAATTTTTGAAGGCGTCCGAAGCGAAAGAACGAGTTAAGGACGTGGCCAGTGAGCTCCTCGGTGCAAAATATTGAATTGATGCAACGCATCCGTCAGGCCGAAACCTCCAATTCCCACCAAAACCTGTCGCCAAATTCATAATTATCACCGAGGGGGAGAAAAAAAACTCACATTTTTTTTCCTCCCCACGTTTGCAACGTACCTCATTTCCATGGGGACAGCATAGCAGGCCCTCTGATTTACAGGGGAGTTATGGGTGGCACCTTTGGTGAGGTTAAAAAAGAAGCAGCAACAAATTTAAGCCTTGAAGCCAGCAAGGCTAAACATCCACGTAAATCGCCACCAAGAAAAATCAAGCTCAGCCAGATGTTCTTAAAACAGCATTAAAAATCAATTAATTAATCAAAAATAGCGTATGAGGCTGTCTTCCATGGAAGGTTTTTACCAGGATTAAAATAATAATAAACAACAACAACAATAATAATAATAATCAATAATAATAATATAACAAGAATAGAACAAGATCGCTATCTCGTACCATTGGTAAATCCATATTCACTGGGTGGGACCAATTCCAAATCCTACAAAGGCAATTTAAAAAAAAAAAGATATTTGTAAGGGAATAAATCCAGAACTGCAAACAATCCATTGCACTAAAAATTTAAAACGGCCCAATCCCCTTCATCGTGACTGCTTCAGCAAACTATGATTAAACAAACCATCGTTTGGTGCAAGAACTGAAGCTTGAATTAGCATCCGCTCCCCCAGAGCCTACAACGAGGACCCCAAAATTGCAAAGGAGTTTTGTTTCTGGGTTTATAAAACGATTTAAATTTCAACGCATTAACCAAAAGCTACCAAAAAATAAATTAAAAAATAAAATATAACCAATCCATACAATGGATTTCCCTTCTGACAATATTAAAATTTAGCTGTTTAAAATGGTCAACTTACAGACCGCAACTGAGCCTACAGCAAGTGTGAAAAACGGTCATAAGTCACCATTTTAGAGGTCGTTAAGTCTGAGAAAAACAACCCTAAGTCGCTTTTTTTCAGTGTCGTCACTAAAGGAACTTGTTATAAGTCGAGGACTTTCTGTAAATCTGTTTATAGGCTCCGAGAATCAGCTTTTTGGGGGCAGGGAGGGAGAAAGTGAGCTCTAAGGAGGTGAATCGTGGCTTACCGGCATCGGAGGGATGGTTTTCGCAACCTCGTGGGTTTTCCTGTTTTCCGAAAATGCGACGGAAATCCGTCTCCCTTTTAAGAAGTGTCCATTCAAAAGCTGGATTGCTAATTTTGCGGATTCTGGGGACATCAAGTCCAGAAATGCAAAACTACAGAGGGAAAATGGATTGAAAAAGAAATTGAAAACAGAAAAAACCTTTCCAAATGGGGAGCCCTTTTAAAATAGGACACGATCCCCATCGCCCCCCAATTCCCATCGTCCCCAGCCCCCTCTTGAGCCTAGCTTTCCCTTGGAAAACCAGCTCGTTCTTTTAGCTCCTTGGTCTACCTCGCAGGGCTGTTGTGGCAAGCAGGGAAGGAAGATCAACGAAGCCAGATCGTCCTCGATCTTACGACCGACCCAGGAATGGAACTTATGTCGCTTAAGCAAAATGGCGGCGGGGGTGTGTGTTTTCTTAAAAATTTCACCGCGGTTCTTAAGCGAACGAGGTGTGGTCATTTGAGCGAATCCTGCAGTTGTTAAGCGAATCCTGCATCTTCCCTTGTTGGAAGTTGGCTGGGAAAGTCACAAACTGGGTCACTAATCCCGGGACGTTGCTACCGTCTGAATACACGACAAATAGCTTGGGTTTTGATCACGTGACGGGGGAAACGCCACAATGGTCGTAAGTGTGAGGACGGATCCTAAGTCCCTTTTTTCAGAGCCGTTGTGGCTTCGAATGGTTGTCCAATCAGGCCCGATTTGCTCAACACCACCTCTTGCTTAGCAACGGACATTCTGGCTGCCCTCAAAATAATTCACATTTTGAGGATTTTTTAATGTATGTATATATGTATGTATAGAAATGCCGGCCTACCATCTGAAAGAATTACTGTGCTTCTTCAAAGATTTGATTCCAAAATCCTTGAATAAGAAGGCAATCTCTTCCTAATGAAGAAATAATAAAATTTTTAAAAAAAGAAATTACGGAAACATAGATTAAAACATTTTTTTAAAACAAGGGATTCTCAGCGCCGGAAGAAAAATTAAAATTTAAGATTCCTCGATCGGAATGATTACTCTGAAAAGTTTCAAAGTTTCATCTGGGGTTTTTAAAGATTTTTTTTTTCCCCAGACAGCAAAGGATGAATATCATCCCGAACGGATTGTATTATATTTTATTTATCTCTATATTAAATGGTTGCATTTTATTCCAATTTCATTTGAAACTGTTCTTGATCAGGTTTTAGTCATAATTTCTGGCTGGAACTCTGCCCTTTGATATGGCCCGTGGGCTAATAATCAATAAAGTAAACCCAAATGGATCCATTTTCGATGGGCTGCGACCGTTTTATTGCACAGCTGCCATGAATATTTGATATGCAGTGAAATTTTATCTCTTTATGTTTATAGTTCATGTTACTAGCCCTCATGTCCCTTCTCAAGGAAGGACTCTGGACGGCGATTAAATTATCTGAGAGTTTGGGCTAAAAACTAATAAAGCCTTTGGCCCTGAGGGTCGTTGTCATATCGTAGTATTTTTATAAAGACTGTTTAATTTCGCCTACAATTCTTGCTTGCTTAGCCATGGAGATTTTGGTCTGTATTGTGGGTCAAGGACTAACTATGTCCCTTACGTAATGTTATCTATTGCGTATGTGGGTTTGTGGTATCTAATGCGTAAAATAAATGTTGCAAACCCACCTCTTTGATATCCAGGGGGAGATTTCCAACGAAGATTTCCTTTTTTAAAAGCTCTGAAAAAGCAAACTTGGGTTAAGACCCAGAGCCCATAAAACGGGGGGGAATAGATGGACACGTTTTATGACCAACGATGACTCCACGGAATAGGAAAAGGCCCGCCCTTCTTTCCTCCCCTCCCTCCTTCCTTCTCCCTCCCTCCTTTCTTTTTTCCTCCTCTCTTCTTTCCACTCATCCTTCCCTTCTTCCTCCCTCCCTTCCTTCTCACTCCCTGTCCCTTCTTCCTTTCTCTCCTTCCTTCATTTCTTTCCCTCCCTCCCTTCCATTCCTTCCTTCCTACCCATTCATTGCTTCCTCCTTCCTCCCACTCCTTCCTTCCCTTTCTCCCTCCCTCCCACTTTCTTCCTTCCTCCTCTTTCCACTCCTTCCTCCCTCCCTCCCACTCCTTTCTTCCACTTTTTCTTCCTCCTCTTCTTTCCACCTGTCCATCTCTCCCTTCTACGCCTTCCTTCCTTCCTTCCTTCCTTCCTTCCTTCCTTCCTTCCTTCCTTCACTGCTTCCTCCTCCCTCCTTTCCACTCCTCTTCCCCCTTTTTGGGCATGCAAAAATCCCAGACACGGTTTAATTGCGTGCCTAATTCACACATTGGATCGACTCTTACCACCCGACTGTTTCAAGGGGTTCGCTTTAACCAGCTTCTTTGAGCCCGGGCAACAGGGGTTTTTGTGGCCGTATCTTAACCTACAAACCAGGTTAGAACAATCTAGGATTAATAACTGCCACCTTTTGCAAGCTTGTTTTCCTTTGACATAATCCCTCAGCCCGGCTAACTTGAGCAAGTAAAAAAGATAATAGTGTAATTATGCACCTTTGCCAGGATTTGCAGGGTTGTTTTTAAATCAAACTAACCATAAAACTGTGCAGGGAAAGTGTGCAAAATAAGTTAACTTGCAGTTTAATCTTTAGCAAGGATTATATTCTAAAATATTTTCTCCTTCCTACTCACATCTTGCGCTCTGGTGACTTTGCAGGATCCAGCACGACACCCTAAAATAATAACATTAATATTACTATTAATAATATTTTTTAAAAAAAAAAACCTGACATCTTGTGACCTTAAATATTCTTATAAAAATATCAGGCAAAACCTCTGGCTGAACCAACCACAATATTATTACTCATTAATCATAAAGATATTTGTTATAATTAAACACCACTGCATTCCTTTCCCTTCCGTTTACATATGAAAGACCTGAGACTCGAAACAAAAAAGCAAAATATTTTAAAAATATTTACAAATATGTTGTAAATACAAGACGTTCGTAAGCCTATAGACACACAACGCTGCAATTTAAGATACAAAACCCTACAATATTTACATTTACATTTAGGTATTTATTTCTTTAGCTTATGGCACGAGGACTAGCCATATATATTGGATAATGTCATATTAATGGAATAACAGACTTGGAGGGGTCCTCTGGAGATCAGTTAGTCCAACCCCCCCTACTCAAGTATTAAAGGCTTTAGTACTTAATATTTATTTATTTAGCGTATTAATGCTTAATACAAACCAGGTGGAAATAAAAACAAGAAACTTCGAATCAAAGCAACTAAGATTTTATCACGATTCTCTGCAGGAAATGCTAGCAAGGAGGATGGGTATTGTAGTCTTCTGGATTAAGGGCAGCGTAGTTAGGAACGAAGGATTTCAGCCAAGAATTTAACCACGTTGCAACAGCAAAATTGGGATTATTTTTCTGCATAGGGGCGGTCCCTATCCGTATTTTTTTTCTTTTCCCAACACGCCTTTGCTATTATTAATATTGTTATTATTATTTGCATTTATTTTTAAAGGCATAAAGTGGGCTTTTTTTTGGCGGGGGAGGCCATTTGGGGTGTTGGAAAAAGCAGGGGAGGAAAACGCCGCTGTTGCAAAGGAGAAAGTAGAAAAGGGTCTCACTCCGGATTACTCACCCGGAGAGAAGAAAAGAGACGCGAACTCGGAGCAAACGAGCGCAAAACTCCCACGAGGCTATCAAGGCGCGGCGCGGTTTTGCGCCGGCGCGCATCGCTTCCCCCGCCCTGCCCCTCTCTGGCTCTCCATGGGGAGGGGGGGAGGAAGGAGAGCGTTTAATCCGGAGTGGATCCGGATTAGATGCGTGGGTGTACGTCTCTATGCATTAGATAGGTAAAAGGGTGCATTATACGTGTGTGTGTGTGTGTGCAATTTTAACATGGTAGATGATATAGATAGATAGATAGATAGATAGATAGATAGATAGATAGATAGATAGATAGATAGATAATGTGTGGATGGAATGTAAGGATAGATAGGTGGATAGATAGATAGATAGATAGATAGATAGATAGATAGATAGATAGATAATGTGTGGATGGATTGATAGGTAAAAGATAGATAGATAGATAGATAGATAGATAGATAGATAGATAGATAGTGTGTGGATGGATTGATAGGTAAAAGAAAGAAAGATAGATAGATAGATAGATAGATAGATAGATAGATAGATAGATAGATAATGTGTGGATGGATTGATAGGGAGGGAAAGAAGGAATAGAGATTTACATGAATACACACACACATATATATGTATAAATACACACACACATATATACATACATATATATATATACACGCACACACATATATACATATACATACATACATACATACATACACACACATACATACATACATACATATATATATATATATATATATATATTCTTAAAGCAAAAAAAAGGTCAAAAATACCATCGAAATAGTTGCATCGCATTTAAAATCCTGGGGCGGGAAAAAAAAAAAGGCAATAATTCAATTTAGCTCAAGTTTTATTAAGTTTGCAAAGTTTCCTATTCCCTCTGCCTAGGCGCAGCCCCTGCGCGCCCCCGCGCTTCCCATCCAAGCCTCCCCGCCACCTCCTCCTCCTCCTCCGGATCTGGGCGGGTGGGTGGGTGGGTGGGTGTGGGTGCCTCCCCTCCCTCCTTCCCTCCCTCCTCCCCTGCGCGAGCCAGAAGCAGCGCTCGCAAAGTTGCGCCCAAGCCCAGGCGACTCTTTGCACCGGATTGCGCGCGCGTGGGGCCGGCAGAAGGGGAGGGGCGGGCAAGTAAATTGCTGCTGGAAGAGTGGGGGGCTGGGGAAGGAGGCTTTGGGGGTGGGGGTGGGGGGACAGGGTCTGGGAGGAGCAGCCCCCCAATTTAGAACCCTTCTCCCTATCTCCTCCGCTTTGGGGGGACCCCTCTTGTGGTGTGTGTGTCTGTCCTGATGGATCTCTGTTTTGGGTAGGGGGAGGGAAGGAAACCCCCCTTTATTTGCCCTCAACACCAGGGGAGAAAAAGTCCACCCACCCCCCCGGGTTAAAATCACCCAGCAAAACTGGCTCGATTTAACTCGCTGCACCCCGAGATCCTTCCGTCCCTTCTTTTCTCTCCGCTTTTAAATGAACAAACTTCCTCCTCTCCTCCTGGCTGTGTTTTCTTTTCTCTCCTCCTTCCCCCTTTTATTTACAGCTCCCCAAAACTTCTGGAAAAAAACCCAAAATCCAGCAAGTTAATCTTCGATCGGGCTGACCCAGGACGAGGCTGAGATTTGGGGGTACGCAAATAACCTTGGGGGAGGGATGAAGCATTCCGGGGGGTGGGGAAAGGGTGTTTTTTTTGTCCCCTTGTGTTTGAGGTGGGGTGCCTGTAGCTAGTTCCCTGGGCAGCAGGAGGTCTTAGGGGGCAGAGGTAGAGAGCCCTGTTATTGGGGTACGGGGGTGGTCTTCCTGGGGCATGCCTTGGGGAGCGCCCTGTTTCTGGGCTTGGCTTCCTCGGTTTGCAAGCGGGGTGCAGCTTCCCAGCTGGGGTGCTGGAGGGAGGAGACCTGAGGTTGCAAGGCACCCCAAGAAGCATTTTTGGGGGGGCAGAGGGGGGTTTGTGCCTTCCTGCTGGGGGTGTCACTCCTTCTTGACTTCGTTCGGGGCGCCATGGCTGCCAAGTGGTTCAAGGAATTCCCCGCCAACCTCAAAACCGTCTCCGACCGTCCCAAACCCAGCGGCGGGCATCAGGCGAGCAAGCCGACCGGCGGTGCCCGGAAAAACTTAGGATCGCCCGAAGCCGCCTTGGCATCCTCGTTACCCGGAAAGAACCGGAAGAACTCGGCTACCGAGCTGAGCGGCACCAAGACCCCGTTGGCCCCGGGGAAAGATGGCACCGCGAGCCGGTTATCCCGGGACAACCTCCAGGGCCTTCTGCAAGCCGCTGCGGGGAAGATGCGTAAGAATTCGCGGGTGGAGGGGGCCCCTCCGGAGGAGCCGGGCTGGGGGCCCCCCAAAGGGAACCCCAGTTGTGGAGGGTACATCAACCGGCTCATCAAAGTCAACGCCCAGGAGAAAAACGCAAAGAACTTTTCGGCACCGGCTCCCAATCCCAGCCCGGTCCCGCCAGCCGAACCAGAGAAGCCCAAGCAAGACCCGGTAAAGGTGCCATTACGGGGTTGTTTTTTTGGGGGTGGGGGGTTAGAAGATGAAGGGGAGTCCGTTTGAGGTTGGAGGAGGTGTTGCCTTTGTTGGTTTGTAGTTTGGGGGAAATGGGGGTTCAGTTTGGAAGGAAGGAGTAAATGATCAGAAAAGCGTTGCTGACAGTTAATTTTGGGGGTTTAAAAATTGGGGTTCTCTTTGGGAAGATATTGAGCAGTTCTTCATAAAAGAATGGAAAAGGATCCAGCAATGTTTAGGGTGTCTGAAGTCTGTTTCTAATTTTCTTCAGCCCAATTCAAGCAAAGAAGTAGGAAGGAAAGAAAGCGAGAAGAAAGAAAGAAAGAAAGAAAGAAAAAGAAAGAAAGAAAGAAAGAAAGAAAGAAAGAAAGAAAGAAAGAAAGAAAGAGAAAGAAAGAAAGAAAGAAAGAAAGAAAGAGGGAGGAAGGAAAGAAAGAGGAGAAGGAAAGGAGGGAAGGGAGAAAGTGAAGGGAAGGGGAGAGAGGGAAGGGAGGAGGGAAGAAAGTAGAGAAGGAAGAAGGAAAGAAGAAAAAGAAGGAAGAAAGAAATAAAGAAAAGAAAAAGGAAGGAAGGAAGGAAGAAAAGAGAAGGAAAGGAGGACAGGGAGAAAGAGAAGGGGAGAGAGGCAAGGGAGGAGGGAAGAAAGTAGAGAAGTAAGGAAAGGAGAAAAAGAAGGAAGAAAGAAATAAATAAAAGAAAAAAGGAAGGAAAGAAAGAAGGAAGGAAGAAAAGAGAAGGAAAGGAGGAAAGGGAGAAAGAGAAGGGGAGAGAGGGAAGGAAGAAGGAAAGAAGAAAAAGAAGGAAGAAAGAAATAAAGAAAAGAAAAAAGGAAGGAAAGAAAGAAGGAAGGAAGAAAAGAGAAGGAAAGGAGGAAAGGGAGAAAGAGAAGGGGAGAGAGGGAAGGAAGAAGGAAAGAAGAAAGAGAAGGAAGAAAGAGAAATAAGTAAATGAAGGGAAGAAGGTAGGGAAGGAAGAAGGAAGAAAGAGAAGGAAGAAAAAGAAAGAAATGAAGGGAGGAGGGTAGGGAAGAAAGAAGGAAGGAAGAGATAAAATTGATTGATTGATTTAGGAGAAATCTAATATACCGTATTTCAAACAGGACTCTTAAGTTTTTGATGTTATAAACGGTTTGCACACAGAAAGAATCTGAACTGAAAAAATCTGAGAAGGATTGGGATTCCTAGATTTATATTTTTAAGGATTTAGGGGAGTTTAAATCCATTAGATGCCCAACTCTATAGATATATATATCTATTAAATATATAGATGTATGGTATTCAGCTTTATTCGGGTATTTTCCCGAAGTCATGCATGCATACATACTATAGGCGGCACGCAAATTTAATCAATAAGCTATAAAACGTTGATTTTATTTTTTTTTAATCCTTTGGGGAAGGTTATCATTTTGGAAGATTACGCCGACCCATACGACGCTAAGCAGACCAAGGGCCAAAGGGATGCTGAAAGATTGGAAGAGAATGACGGGTACATGGAGCCCTATGATGCGCAACAGATGATAACCGGTAAATCGTGGTTTGTTTCAGAAGAAATCAGGATTGCTTTTGAACTCCCACTCCCGATGGAGCAAATCTTCCGGTGTGTGGGGGTAAAAAATGCGGAGAAAAGTGACCGTCGTCATTTCGAACGGTCACCGTTGTAAGTTCAGGACGGGCCCTCCATGCTTCGTGGCATCCTTGACATCCACCCACCAGCCCAGATTTTAACCTGGTTTTTAAATCGGTCCCACCCCTCATCCCAGCCGCCTTCTGACACTTAAGAGAGGGAAACCTCATTTTCCAGATCATCACAAGTTTGCAACGCGTGGCGGCCTTGAAAAGCCGCAACAATACGAAATTTATTTCACACAACGCAAGGTCAGCCGCGAGCTGGATCTTTGCCCGGGTCTCACCGGGACTCCCCACCCAGAGCCGAGGCAGAAAAGCCATAGAGAAAAACAGGAAATTTGGGCACTGGAAATTGGAATAAAAACAGGCCATTGTCGGCTGGAGACACGGATGAGACCAGAAGCAATTGTGGGGGAGGAATTGGGGTCCATCTTAAAATTTCCAGCCCTTTTTATTGTGCTCCCGTTGAGCCTCCGGTCTTTTGAGTCCTCCCTTGCCAACAAGGGCGGGGTTTCTGAGCCTGTGCAGAGTGTCCTTGTTTTGTTTTGGTTTTTTGCAAAGGGGCCTTTCTTTCTTTCTTTCTTTCTTTCTTTCTTTCTTTCTTTCTTTCTTTCTTTCTTTCTTTCTTTCTTTCTTTCTTTCTTTCTTTTCTTTCAAATGAAAGAAACGCCTGCGAAGTAAATGGGGGATACAGGAATAAAGAGGGGCTTTGATGAGAGAGGAAAGGCGTCAGTTAAAAGTTTAATGAGGACTAGGAATGCTCTGTGGGTTTGTTTTGTGTGAAACAAAGCCGGGGGGAGGAAGTTATAGTTTAGGGTTCGGGTGATTGGAGGGGGAAATGGGATGGGAGGCCAAAAGGAAAGCCATGTTAAAATGAGAGGTTAGTTTATACATTTGGTTAGATGACTGGTAAAAATATCCTTCCTTCCTTCCTTCCTTCCTTCCCTTTGGTTTCTTCTTCCTTCCTTCCTTCCCTCCCTCCTTCCCTTTGCTTTCTCCTTCCTTCCTTCTTCCTTCCTTATGTCTGTTTATTTGTATATCATTTATACTTTTTCCATTCTTTCTCTTTCTCTCTCCCTCCCTTTCTTCTTTCTTTCCATTTTGCTTGCCTTTTCCTTCCTCCCTCCTTCTTTCTTTCTCTTTTCTTTTTCTCTTTCTCCTTTTCTTTCTTTCTTTCTTTCTTTCTTTCTTTCTTTCTTTCTTTCTTTCTTTCTTTCTTTCTTCTTCCTTCCCTCTTTCTTCCTTTCTCCTTCCTTCCTTCCTCTCTTCCTCTCTCTCTCTCTCTCTCTCTCTCTCCTCTCTAAACTTGTATTAAATGGGGGAAAAAAACCCCAACCCTTCTAACCCCCAATAAACCAGGCCTAATTTCCTCCTGGCCTCTGTCCTTGCTTGCAGAAATCCGCCGCCGGGGGTCCAAAGACCCCTTTGGGGGAAAAGCTGTCCTGCTCCTGGGCGAACCAGGGGCCAAGGGAGACACGGGGGTCAAAGTGCCGGCCTCCAAACCCCTGCAGCTTTACGATACCCCTTACGAACCGGCCGAGACGGGCTCCCAGTTCGAGACACGCCTCCCTTCGAGCGACGAGCGACCGCCGGCCGAGTACGAACAGCCCTGGGAGTGGAAGAAAGAGCAGATCCTGAAAGTCCTCTCCGGTAAGTAGGGGAAAGAGGGGGGCCAAAAATTGGGAAGGGGGGAAGGTGGGGGAGTGGGGGAAATTGTATCGCACAAAAATGATAGATTTGTCCAGTGGGGATTTTCCTGCAGTGGGGTCAGTTTAAACAGAGAAAACCGAGAAAGATAAAAGTGGAAGGAGGATCCCTGGGCCGTTTGTTTAAATCAGGGGTCCCCCAAGTTTGCAACTTTAAGACTGGTGGACTCCAACTCCCAGAATCCTCCAGCCAGGATGCTTTAAGAGGGGTGGACTCCAACTCCCAGAATCCCCCAGCCAGGATGCTTTAAGAGGGGTGGACTCCAACTCCCAGAATCCCCCAGCCAGCATGGTTGAAGAAGGGTGGACTCCAACTCTCAGAATCCCCCAGCCAGCATGGTTTAAGATGGGTAGACTCCAACTCCCAGAATCCCCCAGCCAGCATGGTTTAAGAGGGGTGGACTCCAACTCCCAGAATCCCCCAGCCAGCTTGGTTGAAGAAGGGTGGACTCCAACTCCCAGAATCTTCCAGTCAGCATCCTTTAAGAGGGTGGACTCCAACTCCCAGAATCCCCCAGCCAGGGTGGTTTAAGAGGGTGGACTCCAACTCCCAGAATCCCCAGCCAGCATGGTTGAAGAAGGGTAGACTCCAACTCCCCAAATCCCCCAGCCAGCATGCTTTAAGAGGGGTGGACTTCCACTCCCAGAATCCCCCAGCCAGCTTGGTTTAAGAATGGTGGACTTCAGCTCCCAGAATCCCCCAGCCAGCAGGCGTTAAAATGGGTGGAGAATTCTGGGAGTTGAAGTCCACAAGTCTTAAAGTTGTCAAGTTTGGAACCTCTGGTTTAAAATCCTGGTTTCTTTATCCTTTAAATTTGCTTAAAAAAAAATAAAAATGATGCCCTCATTTCATTGGTCAAGGGAGGCAACCTGCTTGGGACGCGAACCGTGTTTCTGTTTCTGCATCATCGGTGCCTAACCAGGGAATCTCGGCTTGTTCATGTCCCTGAGCCATCAGGATGTGAACAAACCCTGCCTTTGGCTTTTCATCCTGGTTTGTTTGCAAAGGAGGTTAGTTTGACCCAAGCCTGAAAGATATTTGGGGAAATCCCCCGGTTTTCACAACTTCCTCTCTCCTTCCCAGTGCAGGGTTCGGAGAAACTCGTGACGGTCGCTGAGACGCCACCCCAGCCCCACCCCTGCCCCAAAAGCTGGCCATCCAAGATGGTGAAGTCTCCCACGGGGATCGAACCGGGGATGGATGGAGGAGAGAGGGTAGATTCTGCCCTCGTCTTGGAGAAACAGCCGTAAGCCATCCAGGATTTCGTCTACCTTCCTGCTCAAATCTTACCTATTTGTGTCCTTAAAAGTGTTTGTTTATCTTGGCAACTTTAAGAAGGGTGGACTTCAACTCCCAGAATCCCCCATCCAGCTTGGTTTAAGATGGCTGGACTTCAACTCCCAAAATCCCCAGTCAGCATCCTTTAAGATGGCTGGACTTCAACTCCCAGAGTCCCCCATCCAGCTTGGTTTAAGATGGCTGGACTTCAACTCCCAGAATCCCCCATCCAGCTTGGTTTAAGATGGCTGGACTTCAACTCCCAGAATCCTCCAGTCAGCATCCTTTAAGATGGCTGGACTTCAACTCCCAGAATCCCCAGTCAGCATCCTTTAAGATGGATGGACTTCAACTCCCAGAATCCCCCATCCAGCTTGGTTTAAGATGGCTGGACTTTAACTCCCAGAATCCCCCAGTCAGCATCCTTTAAGATGGCTGGACTTCAACTCCCAGAATCCCCCATCCAGCTTGGTTTAAGATGGATGGACTTCAACTCCCAGAATCCCCAGCCAGCTTGGTTTAAGATGGCTGGACTTTAACTCCCAGAATCCCCAGTCAGCATCCTTTAAGATGGCTGGACTTCAACTCCCAGAATCCCCAGTCAGCATGCTTTAAGTGGGATGGACTTCAACTCCCAGAATCCCCCAGACGGCTGAGGATTCTGGGAATTACCTGCTCCACCAGGAAGAGAGCGGAACCAGATCAGTAAACCCCATTTTCCCCCCTTCTTTGCAGGTGGTTCCATGGCTCCATCACTCGAGCCCAGGCCGAGAGCCGGTTGCAGCCATGTCCAGAAGCCGGCTACCTGGTGCGCACCAGCGAGATGGGCCCCACGAAATACTCCATCGCCCTTAAGTGAGTGACCAAAAAACCCTGCTTGGCTCAGGAACCGAGTTCTAGACACCTGCCAATCTGTGCTTGCAGGTAGTCCTCAACTTACGACAGTTCATTTGGTGACCGAAGTTACAATGGCACTGAAAAAAGTGACTTAGGGCCGTTTTTTTTACCCTGAACAATCCTTGTAGCCGGTGGTCAGGTGGCCAAAAACTCAGATGTTTAGCAACTGACTCGCATTTATGACGGCCGCTGCGTCCCTGGCTCATGTAGGTCCCCTTTTACGACCGTCTGAGCTGACCAGCCAAGTTGAAACCAGATTCGCTGAACATCCGTGTTCCTAACTTCACATCTGCCTTTGATTCCCTTAAACATCGGCGGCCAGAAAAGGTCCTGAGACGGAGCCAAATTCACTCCACAACTGTCTCACTTAGCAATGGAAATTTGGGGGAGTGGGGGGGCTCTGTGGCGGTCATAAGTTGAGGACTACCCTTCCAACCCTTTTGGGGGCGGAGGGGAATTTGCAATCCCGATTCTTCTGTGCCTGGCTCCAAAACCGGAGCTGGGTGCGACCGAGTTTCCTTCCTGAGGATGCTGGACTTTGAAACAAACCAAGGAAAGAGAGGGGACTTTGGTGTGTGTGTGTGTGTGTGTGTGTTGGTGTGTGATTGTGTGCGAGAGTTGAGAATTGGGAACACGGCTAGTGAGAAGGAAGTCTGGGGAGGCCACCCAAAAGATCTGACCCCTTTCTGATTCTCCCCCTTCCCCTCTTTGGATTACAGGGATAAAAATAAAAATAAAAACATTCCATTTAAACATGCTTTGAACAAGGGAGGATTAGTTGGAAGAAGAACCGGGTTTCGGTCCAAAGAAAGGATGCTTTGAAAAGAAAATTTTTTTCTTTTAAAAAAGAAAAAAGGTGCTTTAAAAAAGGTGTTTTTTTTAAAAAAACAGAAAGGATTTCTGGGAAAAGAGAATGCTTGAAAAAGAAACAAATTCTTTTAAAAAGAAAAGGGTGCTTTCAAAGGAAAGGATTTCTTTAAAAAAGAAAGCGTGCTTTCAATTTTCCTTTAAAAAGAAGAGTTCTTTTTTTAAAAAAAAGAAAAAGGATTTCTGTAAAAAGACAGACTGTTTTAAAAAGAAAAAAAATTCTTTTAAAAAGAAAAGGATGCTTGAAATCAAAAGGATTTCTTTAAAAAGAAAGTTTGTTTGTTTTTTTAAAAAAAGAAAGGATGTAATGTGGGTTCCAGACTGATGAGCTGTATTCAAATATTGGTCTAGCAAATGTTTTGTATCCTCTAGTTATTAGTGTAATATTACCAGAGATAATCTTTTTGGGGGGGTGGGGCTCTGTCTCTCTCTCTCTGTCTCTCTCTCTCTTTCTCCCTCCCAGGACAAGCCAGGGTTGCGTCCACATCATTGTGGCCCAGACAAAGGACCATAAATACACTTTGGACCAAGCCGGCGGTCTCTTCGACACCGTCCCCCAAGTGGTTGGCTATTACTCCACCGAAAAGCTCCCCTTCAAAGGAGCCGAACACATGACTCTCCGTTACCCGGTCTCGGTTCCCAGCAAAGCCCCCTAAATCCTCCCCTTTTAGGCCAGTTTGATACTGGGGAAACGCGGTGGATGCCGGACCGTCGGTCCCGTTGGACGGAGACCTCGCCCAGCCTTCGCTTCGGCCCGGAGACGGGACTCCCGACAGTTCCTTCCTTCTCTAGCAAATTTTATTCCCGTGTTTCCCAATGCGATAAGATAGGAATTTTGGGGTTCCCCCACCTGCCCCCTTTAGTTCTACGCAAACTCAGAACGGAGGAGACATTTCCTGACCGTTGGAACAATTCATCAGTGGAACAATTTGCCTCCGGAAGTTGTGGATGCTCCAAGAAGATGTTGGACAGCCATTTTGTCTGAAGGGGTGTAGGGTTTCCTGTCTAAGCGGGGGGTTGGACTAGAAGACCTCCAAGGTCCCTTCCAACTCTGTTATCCTTCCTCCCTCCCTTCCCTTCTTTCCTTCCTTCCCTTCCTTCCTTCCTCCCTCCCTCTCTCCTTTCCTTCCTTCCCTTCTTTCCTTCCTTCCTTTCCTTCCTTCCTCCCTCCCTCTCTCCTTTCCTTCCTTCCCTTCTTTCCTTCCTTCCTTTCCTTCCTTCCTCCTTCCCTCCTTCCCTTCTTTCCCTTCCTCCTTCCCTCTCTCCCTTCCTTCTCTTCTTTCCTTCCTTCCCTTCCTTCCTTTCTTCCTTCCTTCCTTCCTTCCTTCCTTCCTCCTTCCCTCCCTCCCTTCTTTCCCTTCTTCCTTCCTTTCCTCCCTCCCTTCCTTCTCTTCTTTCCTTCCTTTCCTTCCTTCCTTCCTTCCTTCCTTCCTTCCTTCCTTCCTTCCTTCCTTCCTTTCTTCCTTCCCTTCCTTCCTTCCCTCCCTTCCTTCCTCCTTCCCTCCCTCCCTTCTTTCCCTTCCTCCTTCCCTCTCTCCCTTCCTTCTCTTCTTTCCTTCCTTCCCTTCCTTCCTTCCTTCCTTCCCTCCCTTCCTTCCTCCTTCCCTCCCTCCCTTCTTTCCCTTCCTCCTTCCCTCTCTCCCTTCCTTCTCTTCTTTCCTTCCTTCCCTTCCTTCCCTTCCTTCCTTCCCTCCCTTCCTTCCTCCTTCCCTCCCTCCCTTCTTTCCCTTCCTCCTTCCCTCTCTCCCTTCCTTCTCTTCCTTCCTCCTTCCCTCCCTCCCTTCTTTCCCTTCCTCCTTCCCTCTCTCCCTTCCTTCTCTTCTTTCCTTCCTTTCCTTCCTTCCTTCCTTCCTTTCTTCCTTCCTTCCTTCCTTCCTTCCTCCTTCCCTCCCTCCCTTCTTTCCCTTCTTCCTTCCTTCCCTCCCTCCCTTCCTTCTCTTCTTTCCTTCCTTTCCTTCCTTCCTTCCTTCCTTCCTTCCTTCCTTCCTTCCTTCCTTCTTCCTTCCTTCCTTCCTTCCTTCCTCCCTTCCTTCCTCCTTCCCTCCCTCCCTTCTTTCCCTTCCTCCTTCCCTCTCTCCCTTCCTTCTCTTCTTTCCTTCCTTCCCTTCCTTCCCTTCCTTCCTTCCTCCCTTCCTTCCTCCTTCCCTCCCTCCCTTCTTTCCCTTCCTCCTTCCCTCTCTCCCTTCCTTCTCTTCTTTCCTTCCTTCCCTTCCTTCCCTTCCTTCCTTCCCTCCCTTCCTTCCTCCTTCCCTCCCTCCCTTCTTTCCCTTCCTCCTTCCCTCTCTCCCTTCCTTCTCTTCCTTCCTCCTTCCCTCCCTCCCTTCTTTCCCTTCTTCCTTCCCTCCTTCCCTCCCTCCCTTCTTCCGATGCTGGAGTTTTCAAAGAAAAGACAGGACAACCATTTTGTTCAAAGTGATGTAGGGTTTCCTGCCTAAGCAAGGGGTTGGACTAGAAGACCTCCAAGGTCCCTGCCAAAACTCTTGTTATCCTATTCTATTCTACTCTTTTGCTGGACGCTGAATTGAGAGGCGTGGAATTGAAGCACCGTCGATCAGCGGCTGTTCAAAACTGACCCGGCTGCTTTTTCTCGAGCCAAATTCTCGGACTTTTCTTTTACGAGATTTATTGAGAAGAAAAACAAAAGGGGTTTTGTTTTGTTTTTTAATCCCAGCCGTTCCAGTCATCGCCATGAAAAGCCGTGGATTTTGCGTGGGCTAAACTGGGAGGTTTGGATGTATTATTATTATTTTATTTTTATTTTCTTAATGGTTTCCTTATTGGAGGCAGATCGATCTCTCCGCCATTCCTCCAGAAATCAAATTAAAAAAAAAAAAAAACGCTCAAAAGAGTTTCGATTTCTTTTTCTAGCATCTTAGCTCCAGAGAAACATTGCCGATGGTTTTCCGTTTACGTTCGTCCGATGTTACCACGGTGTTCAAAAATAGAGAAGGGATTTATGACCCTTTCTCGCACTTACGACCGTAAGAGCATCCTCGTGGCAACGTGATCAAAAATTGGGGTTGTTTGCTAATTGGCAAATAGGACGGTTGCAGGATCTCAGGGGGGTCACTTTCTTTTCTAATTTAAAAAAAAAATCTTTATTGAAATTCAAGATATTAAAAATAAATTACAAAATACAAAAGATTTGCAAAAGCTTCTGTAGAAGAAATTACGTCAATCTCTTTCAACATCACTTTCTTGGCAGTACCGTAAATGCATAATATTTGACAGTTATTTATCGTATTAGTGATATTAATTCACAGTGCTTTGCTACTGTCAATAAACAACAATATTTCATCCTTAGAGGTCAGTAGTTTCAAGTCTGCGAGATCTCCCGGTGGCCTCCCATCCTCATTAAAAGCAGATCTGTTTCAAGGGCTAGAGGAGGTAAAGAGAGACGCAGAAAATAGAATGAGGGAGATTTCCAGCCAGATTTCAGATTTGATTTCAGAGATCCTTAAGAGTAACTTAGGTTTCTCCTTCCCCTTTTAAGAAACACTGATCTATCTTGGTTGCATCTTGGTTTAAAAACCCACGAGAAAAATCCACTGCTTTCTGACCACCTTTTTTTTGTTGTTTTTTGTTTTGTTTTAAATTAGTTTCGCTAGCTGCTTTGTGGCTTTGGCTAAAACTGGATTTGAGTCAGTCTGAAAAGTGGATCAGCCCTCTGCTCTCTGGGGCACCCACCCATCCACCCAGTTTCCTCTCTTGGCAGGATCAAATCCCGGCATTGTTTCGACTTCCTTCCCTCCCGATCTAAAAAAGACGTGTTGCTTTTTTGCACAAAACTCCTGGCGCCTGTCTGGCTTTCTTTGTAGACTGAAACTGATGGAAATGGGGTGGAGTTTTTTTTGTTTTTTCGCTTTTTTCGGAAGCAAACTCTGAATCGTGGTTTAGCTTGCTGCAGCAATTTCCCGCCAGGCTTCGGCTTGGGTCCCTGAGGGGCATTGCGGGGAAAGCAGCTCCGTGCCTACGCAGCCCTCCAGTCAGGGTTGCTGGGTTGTTGTTGGGTAGAGTGGGGAAACTGGTTAGTGAAGTCCAAAATGGATGGCTGTGCAAAATTCAGACTTTGATGTAAAATGGACGAAAGGGTGTGTTTTGAAAGAGGGTGGGATTGGGGGTGGGCAGGAAAGAAAGAAAGAAAAAAGAGGGAAAGAGAGGAAGATGGAAGAGGAAGGAAGGAGAAGAGGAGGGGAGGAAGAGAGAGGGAAGGGAGGAAAAAAGAAAAAGGGAAGAAAGGAAGGGAAGTTGGGAGGGAGGGAAGAAAGAAGGAAGGAATAGGAAGAGGAAAGGAAAAGAAAATAAGGAAATAATCACCTTTAAATACAATGGAAAATTATTCCATCCAGTCAGGATTAAACTAGATTAGACTAAATTTTATTAGAATTAATAAAATTAATTCTTAGGCTAAATTTATTAAATTTAGATTAGACTAAATTTCGACATCTCCAAAGTGCCCCTTTGTTGGAATCTTTTCTCTAAAAGCTAAATATTTTGCAAAGCTTAAGTTTTCAACACAAAACAGGAGTAATGGATCAAAAAAAAAAAAATCTGTGTAAATTGAAGATTATAAAAACAAAAAAAAATCTATCATTTTTTTTTCCAAAGACCAAAAAAAAAAAATGAATGAAAACCTCTTAAAAATAAAGTGATGCTGCCCTCTTGTGGCCAAAATGTAAACTACAGCTAGCATTAAAAAAAAGTCATTTTAGATTTTTAAACGCTGCATAAATGCTATTTTGTGATTAAAACAATGGTTGAATTTTGTTTTTTCCCCCTTAAATAATTTGGCTTTACATCCTTGTCCTGGTGGTTTGCCAAGCTGAAGGGCGGTTTTATAAAAATAACGATCAGTTTTCTTTTTTTAAATGGAGCGAAATGTGTGGGAATTTGTAAGAAATTCCTTGTACTTTTTAAAAAATTAAATTAAATCTCTACACAAACATCACCCTTGGAAAGTGAGGCTTTCAAATCGGTGCCTTCACACAGGCCGTCAAAACCTCACAACAGCTTAAAAATAAAACAAAATTTTGCAACCAAACCCCTTCCTCTTTTTTTTCCTTTCGTTCTCTTTTATATTCCCCCCCTTCCTCCCCTCTCACATCTGCATTTTCTGTTTTTGACTATGACACTGCCAACTCTCTGGCTCTGGTGTTTTGTGGGTATGTGTGTCTTTTGTCACAGATGTAACACTTGAGGTGGGGAAGTTAAGAATTGCGACACAACGGGAAATTGCCCTCTGTCTGCGTCCAAGAGAAAAAGGAACAAGTGAACGAACTCCAAAAACCCCGTTTAGCCAGGAAACCGAGCTGCAAAACAAACCATCACAGGGGGGGTCATTGTAGCCGAGGAAGAAACCCAAACAAAAGAATCAAATCGCAAAAAGTTGGACCGTTTGCGGACCCCCTGAGGCCATCTAGATGGACTCTTTGCTCCAGGGCCGAACGAAGGGTTATTTTTTTGGGGGGGGGAACACCTTCAGCCGCCCAATTCAAAAGCAACTTCCTCTCTGCAGTCTTGCTCTGGGGATAAACGAGGGGTTACCCCCCTTTTTTTTTCATAGAATAACAAGAGTTGGAAGGGACCTTGGAGGTCATCTAGTCCAACCCCCCCTTTGCTCGGACAGGAGAGGCAATTCCAAATATTAGCCTCTACCTAGGATTGAACTCGCAATCCTCCTGATTGTAACAGATCCGTATCTAGGCCACCGGACCTCTCTGAAATGTAGATTATTATTATTATTTTTCCTGCTTTGAATGAAAACGAATAGAAAAAAAAAAAATCACGGGCGTTGCTGCATTTCAGGCTTTGCTTTCCAAGGAAAAAAGAAAATAAGGCTGTGCTAAAAAAACAAAAATAAACCCAAATTTGACACTGTCTTGGTGGTGCTTTTCCGGCGGCGAGATAAATAAACCTTTGGCTCAAAATCTTCCAATGCAAACCCAGAGTTTTGACTGAGAGCCAGAACAAAAAAAAAGAGATTTTATTTAATACTTTTGAAAAAAAAAAAAAACACCTGTGAGATAAGGAAGAAGGTTTGATCCCCCACCCCAAAAAATAACCTGGAGGAGATTTCTCATTCCCGCACACCCCGCTTCCGTTCTCACCAGGCATCACCCCAAATTCAAAACAAACCGGAGGAAAACGGATGGTGCATTTCGCCACCGTTTCCCTCCCCAACCTGTCAAGTGTCTCGTCCCGCTTGCGGGGTTGCTCAACTGTTTTTCTTCCTCTCTTGAGATCCCTTTCTCACGCTTCGGGGCAGCCCCCCACCCCTTTCCCTCCCTCCCCAAGTCCAAAAACCCAGAAGAAGAAAACCCCTCCTGCCAAGGTGGCCTGGGGGAACCACGTCTGCCTTTTATTCCGCGTTGATTTTATTCCACGTTGATTTTATTCCACGTTGATTTTATTCCGCGTTCATTTTATTCCGCGTTCATTTTATTCGACGTTCATCCTCGAGAAAACTGGGCTCGTCTCCTGCTCTCCCAAAAAAACCAGTGCCAATAATTTCACTTGGGGTTTTTGTATCTCTACGAGCACCCAAAGTGTATAAATCCAGGCAGTTGGAAGGGATCTTGTAGGTCATCTAGTCCAACCCCCGGCCCAAGCAGAAGACCTACACCATTTCTGACAAATGGCAGTCCAATCTCTTCTTGAAGGTCTCCAGGGATGAAGCTCCCACAACTTCCAAAGGCAACGTCTGCTCTTTACAGATTAACAGTGTTGGAAGGGATCTTATAGGTCATCTAGTCCAACCCCCCCACCCAAGCGGGAGACCCTGCACCATTTCTGACAAATCCAGTAGTTTTTTTGGGAGGGGAACACCATTGCAAAGAGAGACACACACACACACACACACACACCAATTTTCCTTCCCTTTGGCTCTCTCTTCACTCACAAAAGCAGTCAGGCGTAGCAGTTACAGCAGAGCAAACCACCCAATGTCGGGAATTTGGATGGATGCCGGCGACAAAAGGCCTCCGTCCGTCGGAGGGCTGGGATAAACTGAGTCCCATCCCCCTTTGAAAGGTGTCGGGTGATCTGTGGCTTGTTTTGGCTAGGATGCCGTTCATCCTCAACTTACGGCCATTCGTTTTAGTGACGGGAGTCACAGCGGCCTTGAAAAAAAAGGGACTTGGGATGGTTTTTCGCCCTGCAGCGTCCCCGTGGTCACGCAATCTCCGGGAAGAGTTCGCGAACCCTGGGTTGCAAAATCCCCACGGTTTTGTCATTGTTTTGGGTGAAGGGAACAAGGAAGCACAATGAAAACAGGCCAGCCCCGGTCACTCAAAAGTTTTCACACGTTGGAGGGAGGCGGCCTTGAACCCCAGCTATGATTTGAAAACCCAGTTTCAGAGCAGCGTTTCCCAACCTTCATAATTCTAAGAGGGCGGACTTCAACTCCCAGAATTCCCTATTTTAGAGGGGTGGACTTCAACTCCCAGAATTCCCTGTTTTAGAGGGTGGACTTCACCTCCCAGAATTCCCTGCTTTAGAGGGGTGGACTTCGACTCCCAGAATTCCTTATTTTAGAGGGGTGGACTTCAACTCCCAGAATTCCCTGTTTTAGAGGGGTGGACTTCAACTCCCAGAATTCCTTGTTTTAGAGGGGTGGACTTCAACTCCCAGAATTCCCTATTTTAGAGGGGCGGACTTCGACTCCCAGAATTCCCTATTTTAGAGGGGCGGACTTCAACTCCCAGAATTCCCTGCTTTAGAGGGGCGGACTTCAACTCCCAGAATTCCCTGTTTTAGAGGAGTGGACTTCAACTCCCAGAATTCCCTGTTTTAGAGGGGTGGACTTCAACTCCCAGAATTCCCTATTTTAGAGGGGCGGACTTCAACTCCCAGAATTCCCTGCTTTAGAGGGGCAGACTTCAACTCCCAGAATTCCCTATTTTAGAGGGACGGACTTCGACTCCCCGAATTCATGCATGCTGGCTGAGGAATTCTGGGAGTTGAAGTCCATCCGTCTTAAATCTTCTTTAGACATTTTTACCAACAAAAGCACCGAAATCAAAAGTTAGCACCTTATGCATTTATTCACTCAGGTGAAAAAAACAAAATGCCGCTGAACAGTTTTTTTAACTTTTAACTCCAAACTGAACAAGATTTTTAGGTTTCCAACGTTTTTAAACTTTAAGCACAGTTTGCAGCTTCAGCCGTTTCAGTCCTCGGGCAGCTTCCGTCTCTCTTTCGCCCAAAGTTAAATCTGATCGGATTAAATGTTCTCCGTTTCTGCATTCCCCCCCCCCCGGTTCATCTCCTGTATAAGAAGTCCTCGATTTATAAGCGGTTCGTTTAGTGACGGTCCAAACTCACCACGGCACTGAGAAAAGGGAGTTTTGGGACGGTTTTTCAGACTCATGGCCTCAAAAAAGGAACTTCGGGATACTTTTTCACACTTAATGGCCGTTGCAACCTCCTCAGGATCACTTGATCAAACCCCAAACCATCAGCAACTGACTCATATTTACGACTGATTCCCTTTTTGTGACCTTCGGCAAGCCAAGCCAATGGCCAAGCCGGATCCGCTGAACAACCGGTTTCCTAACTTCACCAACTGTAGTGATTCACTTAACAACCGTGGCCGGAAAGATCGTAAAAACGGGACCAGCGCTCCCTCGCTCCAATGTCTCACTTAGCAGCAGAAATTCAGACCTCTGGTCGTAAGTTGAGGATACACTTACCCGTATTTCAGGGAGGTTTCATCCCCCTTGGATTCCCAAAATCCTAATTTACAACTGGCACTCAAAGTTGAAAGAAAGAAAGAAAGAAAGAAAGAAAGAAAGAAAGAAAGAAAGAAAGAAAGAAAGAAAGAAAGAAAGAAAGAAAGAAAGAAAGAAAGAAAGAAAGAAAGAAAGAAACAAGCAGAAAGGAAAGAAGGAGGGAAACAAAAAAGAAATGAAGGAAGCAAGGAAAAAAGGGAAGGAAGGAAAGGAAAGAGGAAAGGAAAGGAAAGGAAAAGGAAGGAAGGAAGGAAGGAAGGAAGGAAGGAAGAAAGAAAGAAAGAAAGAGAGAGAGAGAGAGAAAGAAAGAAAAGAAGCAAGCAAGCAGAAAGGAAAGAAGGAGGGAAGCAAGGAAAGAAAAGAAGGAAGAAAGGAAAAGAAGGAAAGAAAGAAAAGAAAGAAAGAAAGAAAGAAAGAAAGCAGAATTGCCAAATAATGCCCATACTCTGACCTCTGAAAAACAACGCAAAGGAAAAAACGTCACACACACAAAATAGCTTTTTTGCAGAACCAACAGCAGCAGAAAAAAAAAGAAAAAAAACAACCCCCAAAATAAAAAAAATAAAAAGTGTTGTAACAAGGAAACCAGGCTGGTTGGTTCTCTTGAGAATGGCTTAGCCTTCTGACCCAAAACTATTCGAAGGGGTCAATGATCCCTCCCCCACAACTCGCTTGCTTGCAATAAAGTGGGGGACAGTTCACACACACACACCCAAAAATCCATGCACCATGCAGTGTTTCCTCGCCACGTACAAAAATCTCCCCCAAATTCACAACTCCTTGAAAAGAGTGTCACAATTGGCACTGGAAACTGAGCACCGAGAAATCCCAAATATCAATATATATATATATATATATATATAAATTCTCCTTGGGTTAGAAGAAGGCCAGTAAAGTCAAAACAGCAGCTTTGCAACTTCTGCTGTTTCACATCTGGAAGCAGCCCAGATGTGTTTGCATCCAATTCGAAAGCCGCTGGGCGTCTCTTCTTCCATGCCTTCACATTTTGCAAAAGTCTTCTTCTTCTTCTTCTTCTTCTTCTTCTTCTTTCTTCTTCTTCTTCTTCTTCTCCTCCTCCTCCTCCCCTCCTCCTCCTCCTCCTCCTCCTCCTCCTCCTCCTCTCCTCCTCCTCCTCCTCCTCCTCCTCCTCCTCCTTCTTCTTCTTCTTCTTCTTCTTCTTCTCCCTTCCTTTCCTTGCTTGAAAAAAAGGTATAAAAACAGGCCTGAAATGACTTTTGGACTGAATCCCTGGAGGTGGGGGAAAAATCGGTCCAAAACGCGTATTTTAAGACCAAAAGGAAAAACTCTAAAAGTCCTGTTTTGGCGGGGTAGCAAAACTATAAAATTCACAATTGAGGTAGGATGAGTAAATGGATCCAGTGGGATAACTGCCCCCACAAAAATGATTGTAGGGAAAAGACTTTTTTTAAATAGAAAAGAGGTATTTTGAGAATAGAATAGAGAATAACAGAGGTGGAAGGGACCTTAAAAGGTCTTCTAGTCCAACCCCCTGCTTAGGCAGGAAACCCTATACCACTTCCGACAAAATCCAACACTTTTTAAAAAAAACTTCCCGTGTTGAAGCATTCACAACTTCTAGAGGCAAATTTTTGATTGATGTCAAAATGGAAGGTTATTTTTGGGAGGTGGAGTAACAGCAGGTGGAAATCAACAAGGTAACCGGAAGTGGAAAAAACAAAACCTTGACCAGGTAGGAGGAAAAAGGCAGTGAAACTGACCGGATCAGGTGGAACATAGATTCCCATCCAGCAAAAGCCTCCTTAGATGTTCTGTTCTTTGCAAAAGGCATTGTGGGAGGCCTGGAAACCATCATCCACGGCATCTTCTTTCATCGCGGGCAGCCGGGATGAACCCCCGAGGGTTGTCCGTTCGACCACGTACCCCGTCTTCAAAGCACACACACACACACCCGCTTTGAGGGTCCAGAAAGAAGGGACGTAACTGGACGTAACTCGGAGCGTAACTGGACCTTCCTAAGTTCTTGGGGCTGGAAGGAATCCTTGGCAAATGCTGGCAAGGCTGCCCCCAAAGGCAGGTTTTTTTGGGGGGGCTGTGGGCCACCCCTGTCTTGTAGGCCAACCACGGGGTGTGGGGGGGGGCCTCCAGGGCCTTCTCAACGCAGGGCCCCCCGATCATTTGGGCAGCAGGAAGTAGTCCGCGTTGGAGACGTCGAAGGGACCCTGGTCTGGGGTCCGCGGGCTGTCGATGGAGCTCTCGCTGAAGGGCGAGGTGGGAGGGAGAGGAGGGGGAGGCACTCATGGGGGCTCTGGAGACATGGGGGCCAGAGCATAGGAGGGGGTTTGGGGTGCCTTTCATCTCGCCAAAGGGCAGGAGCCCCCACTTCTTGCGGTACCTGGAATGCCAAAGCACACCTGTTAGAAGGATGGTGGGCCCGGGGACGAGAGGGCCCCTCCTGGCCTGGATCCCCGAGGTGGGGTGGGGGGAGAAGGAGGAGGAAGGTTCTGGAAGGGGAACCCC
This sequence comes from Pseudonaja textilis, assembly GCF_049901715.1. NCBI lineage: Eukaryota > Metazoa > Chordata > Lepidosauria > Squamata > Elapidae > Pseudonaja > Pseudonaja textilis. Next base: position 8,624,834 of record NC_142005.1, read on the forward strand.
AAAGGTTTGGAGGATCCGGGGGAAGGGGGTGGGCAACGGCAGAAAGAAAGAAAGAAAGAAAGAGGGGGAAAAGAAGGAAGGAAGGAAGGAAGGAAGGAAGGAAGGAAGGAAGGAAGGAAGGAAAGAAAGAAAGAAAGAAAGAAAGAAAGAAAGAAAGAAAGAAAGAAAGAAAGAAAGAAAGAGGGAGGGAGAGAGAGAGAGAGGAAAGAAGGAAAAAAGAAGGAAGGAAAGAAAAAGAAAAGGAAGGAAGGAAGGAGAGTTGGAAAGGACTTTAGAGGACTTTTAGTCCAACAGGGAGGGAGGGAGGGAAGGAAGGAAGGAAGGAAGGAAGGAAGGAAGGAAGGAAGGAAAAAGAAAGAAGTAAGGAAGAAAAGAGGGAGGGAGAGAGAGAGAGAGGAAGGAAGGAAGGAAAAAAGAAAGAAGGAAAGAAGGAAGGAAGAAAAGAGGGAGGGAGGGAGCGAGGGAGGGAAGAAAGGAAGGAAGGAAGGAAAAAAGAAAGAAAGAAGGAAGGAAGGAAGGAAGGAAAGACCTCTCAGCTCCGCTTGTCCTCCCCCCAGTGAATTCCCAACCCCCAAAACAAACCACCTTACCTTCCCTCACCCCACTTAAACCCAGTTTGTTTGCTCTCTCTGCTTCCCCAGCCGTGTTTTTTCCCCCCCGCTCTTGCAATTCAGACCTTCCAAGGACTCACCTATCCCCCCCCAAGTCCCCCAAACTCCCCCTCCCAGCCCTCCCCCTCCCCCCAAACAGAGAGACTCCGTCTCACCGGGTGAGGACGCCGACCGCCAAGGCCAGCCCTAGCGTGATGCTGACCGCCACGATGAGAAAGACGTAGAGTGGCACCCCGACGGTCCCTTCCACCACTGGAAGCAAAACAGACACACACACACCCCAAAAAAAGACACCCCTGGTTAGACACCCCTGTTGGATGAGCCCATCCATCCCCCCCATCAGGGCTGGAACTACATCTCCCATCATGCCCTGCGGCTTACTCCTGGCTCCAGGGGGGGAATTCTGGGAAAGTCATATTTTGCAAAGAGATCCGCTAGCTTTCTCTTTAAAAAAAAGAAAAAAACAACGTTTGCTCCTAAAATATTTCTAGGGTCTTTTTAGAGCGGCCAACGGAAAGGGAGCGTGGGGAGCAGCGCGGCAGTGTGGAAATCGAAAGCGCATTCCATCCATGTTCTCAAAAGATAGTAACCAGGTGACTGAAGTTTCTGCTGTGGGCAAAATCCTAACGGGGGGAGCATGATGGATGACTCTGGGCTATGGAGGTGTCCCATTGAAGGATATGAATTAGGATACCCCCAGGGGTTGGGGAGGGGGTGGGGGAAAAACCAGGGTCAAGGGAGACAATGTGAATGCTGTGTCCGTAGAGTCGGCTACACCCAGGTCATGCCAGCACGTTGACTCCCAATAAAACCCTTTGGAAGTTTTGGAAGTTTGGCTCGAGACTCGTGATTTAATTTGGGGTGATTGCAGGAATCCTGACCAAGGGTTCTTTTGGGCGGGGCTTGCAAAATTGAGGGGGGTATGTGTTTCCGTTGGGGACCCCCTCCCAAGAAAGTCCCCCCTTCCTCCTCCTCCCACTCACCGAGGGCTTCTCGGGGTAGCCGGAGGAGGCGGAGACGGTAGGTGTGAAGGTGCTGGAGAAATTCAGATCGAAGGAGACCTGCAAAAGAGAGGAGGAGGAGGAGGATTGGCATAGAGAGAGAGACGGTCCTTGAGTTACGACAACGACGACGTGGAGGGCGGGGGCAACCTTGAGGTAGCAGGGGGGGAAATAAAAATCGGCCTTGCTTGCTTTCGGAAAGGGGGAGGGAAAAAAAATAAAGAAAGAAAGAAAGGGGGAAGAGAAATTCAAATGAGTTTGAAAACGGAAGGAGGGCAGGGGACGCATCAACTGTTTTTCGCTTCAGGGACAGCCCCGGACATCTGGCTCGGGCCCCGAAGAAACCCCGCTTCCTCTTTTGAGAAAAAGAAAAGAAAATGATGAAGGGAAGGGGGAAAAAAAACAAAAAACTATGAGGAGATGGAAGGTTGGTGGCAGATCGGAGGTTTTCCTTTTTTCCCTCTGGATTCTTTCTTTCTTTCTTTCTTTCTTTCTTTCTTTCCAATCTCCTTCCTTCTCTTTCTATTTTTTCCTTCCTTCCTTCTTTCCTTCCATCTCTTTCTATTTTTTCCTTACTTCTTTCCTTCCTTTGCTCTGTCCTTTTTCTAGTCTTTTCATATTTCTCATTTCCTTCCTTCTTTCTTTCCCTCTCTTTCTATTTTTTTCTTTCCTTCCTTCCTTGCAGATTTTATACCTTTTCTCCTTCTAGATATTTTTCTTTCTTTCTTCCATCCTTTCTCACTCCCTCCCTTCGTCCCTCTTTTCTCTTTCTAGTTTTTCCTTCCTTCCTTCCTTCCTTCCTTCCTTCCTTCCTTCCTTCCTTCCTTCCTTCCTTCCATCTTCCTTCCTTTTATTTCCAATTTCCTTCCTCCTCTTTCTATTTTTTCCTTCCTTCCTTCTTTCCTTCCTTCTCTTTCTATTTTTTCCTTCCTTCCTTTCTTGCAGATGTTAAGCCTCCCTTTTTGTTCTATATATTTTTCTTTCTTTCTTTCTTTCTTTCTTTCTTTCTTTCTTTCTTTCTTTCTTTCTTTCTTTCTTTCTTTCTTTCTTTCTTTCTTTCTTTCTTCCATCCTTTCTCCCTCCCTCCCTTCCTCCCTCCTTTCTCTTTCTAGTTTTCCTTCCTTCCTTCCTTCCTTCCTTCCTTCCTTCCTTCCTTCCTTCCTTCCTTCCTTCCTTCCTTCCTTCCTTTTTTTCTGGCCATTTTCCTCCTCTGTAAAACAAAAAACAAAAAAGAAAAATGGCCCCAGGGCTGCCTTACTTACCTTCAAAGTGCAATCGGTTGTTTCTGGCTTAAAATCTGGAGACTCTGGAAAGTGAAAGAATAAGAAAGGAAAATGAACAGATTGCCAATTTGGGGTGATGGGAGGTTGAAGGATAATCCAAACGGCATTCAGAGGGTTAAAAGAGCCTCATCCATTCTGGGGTTGCTGCAAATAATCCCTCCTGCAAAGGACTCTGCCCCCTTTCCTCAATCTGGCTTCCCCACCCCCCAAAAAAAACTTTTAATAACAATAACAATAACACTTTCCTAAGAAACTTAAGGAGCGATTCTCTCCCTGCTCTTAATTTTCTCTGATTTTGCTAAAAAAATTAATCAGGCCTTTTGCAGCGGGGAGAAAATTAAGACACAAAGAGGCTGCTTTTTTTGTTGTTTGTTGCTTGTTTGTTTTGTCAATTTGCTTAATTTTCACATGGAAGGAAGGAAGGAAGGAAGGAAGGAAGGAAGGAAGGAAGGAAGGAAGGAAGAAAAGAGAAGAAAAGAAAAGAAAAGAAAAGAAAAGAAAGGAAGGGAAGGAAGGAAGGAAGAAAAGAAAAGAAAAGAAAAGAAAAGAAAAGAAAAGAAAAGAAAAGAAAAGAAAAGAAAGGAAGGAAGGAAGGAAGGAAGGAAAGAAAAGAAGGGAAGGGAACGAAGGAAGGAAGAAAAGAAAGGAAGGGAAGGAAGGAAGGGAAGAAAAGAAGGAAGGAAGGAAGGAACGAAAGAAAAGAAGGGAAGGGAAGGAAGGAAGGGAAGAAAAGAAGGAAGGAAGGAAGGAAGGAAGGAAGGAAGGAAGGAAGGAAGGAAGGAAAAAGAGAGAAATAGATAAGGAAGGAAAACGGATGGAAGGAAGAAAAGGGAAGAAAACAAAAGAAAGAGACAGGGAAGGAAGGAAGGAAGGGAAGAAAAGAAAGGAAAGGAAGGGAAGGAAAGAAGGAAGGAAGGGAAGGAAGGAAGGAAGGAAGGAAGGAAGGAAGGAAGGAAGGGAAGGAAGGGAAGGGAAGGATTTAATTTTAATTTTAATTTTAATTTTAATTTTCATCGCTTCAAAGAGGAGATCCACGCGTCGCAAGGCCACCCACCGGACCACGGGATGCCCACGTTTTCCCGGCTCCACTCGCTCCAGTTTCCATGGTCAAACTCTTCCCGTCCCCGGACCTGAATGATATGGGGTGAATTCTGTATGGCGTCCACAATGGTGTAGGAGGTCAGTCCGTGGTTGAGGTGGACCTGGAGGAAGGAAAAAAAAGACTTGCATCCTTCAGTTGGTCAGCGGAAGAAGACCGGGCACTAAAACACACGAAGAACGGCTGCAGGAACTGGGGACGTCGAGTCTAACGAAAAGAAGGACCGGGGGGGACATGATAGCGGGGTTCTAATATTTTTTGGGGGGCTGTTTTCACCCCTGAACCCCAAACAAGACAGGGGTTTTTCCGCACACACACACACACATACACACCTCCCACCCACTTCCCATCCCCTGGGAGAAAAAGAAAAGAAAAGAAAAGAAAAGAAAAGAAAGAAAGAAAGAAAGAAAGAAAGAAAGAAAGAAAGAAAGAAAGAAAGAAAGAAAGAAAGAAAGAAGCAGAAAGGAAAGAAGGAGGGAAGCAAAAAGAAATAAAGGAAGCAAGGAAAAAAGGGAAGGAAGGAAAGGAAAGGAAAAGAAAGAAAGAAAGAAAGAAAGAAAGAAAGAAAGAAAGAAAGAAAGAAAGAAGCAGAAAGGAAAGAAGGAGGGAAGCAAAAAAGAAATGAAGGAAGCAAGGAAAAAAGGGAAGGAAGGAAAGGAAAGGAAAGGAAAGGAAAGGAAAGGAAAGGAAAGGAAAAGAAAGAAAGAAAGAAGGAAATCCCACCTCGGAGAAGGTTTTGGAGTTTTTCACCCGGTAGCGTAGCTGGAACTGGAGGTAGTAATGCCTGGGGCCCCAGGAACTGGGGTTCTTCCAGGTGACGTGGAGTTTGTGGGGTTCCCTCTCCACGGGGTGGACCTGCACGTTGGCCGGGGGGTCTGGCTTCACTGCAAGGAGAAAGGGTGGGAACGCGGTTGGAAGGGGGGTCTTCTGCCCCAACCGGGTCTCCCAAAGAGCAAACACAGACCAAGGCAGCAGCCCCCCCACACACACACCTTTTAAGGTTTAATAACGAATTCTCGAATTCTGTTCCGCTAATTAGCGCCGACAAGAAAGAGCCTTGCCAAGTCGTTCGTCAAGGCTGCCCAAAACCCAGAGATAAGAACTCATTTACAAGATGATAGGTAAAGATAGATTGATAGATAATGATATAGATGATATAGATAGATAATAATATATTAGATAGATGATAGATATATAGATGATAAAGATAGATGATAGATAAAGATAGATAAAAGATAGATAGATAGATAGATAGATAGATAGATAGATAGATAGATAGACAGACAGACATGATAGATGATAAAAATAGTTAGATGATAGATAAAGATAGATTGATAGATAATGATATATATGATATAGATAGATAATAATATATTAGATAGATGATAGATATATAGATGATAAAGATAGATGATAGATAAAGATAGATAAAAGATAGATAGATAGATAGATAGATAGATAGATAGATAGATAGATAGACAGACAGACAGACATGATAGATGATAAAAATAGTTAGATGATAGATAAAGATAGATTGATAGATAATGATATAGATGATATAGATAGATAATAATATATTAGATAGATGATAGATATATAGACACAGATGATAAAGATAGATGATAGATAAAGATAGATAAAAGATAGATAGATAGATAGATAGATAGATAGATAGACAGACAGACATGATAGATGATAAAAATAGTTAGATGATAGATAAAGATAGATTGATAGATAATGATATAGATGATATAGATAGATAATAATATATTAGATAGATGATAGATATATAGACACAGATGATAAAGATAGATGATAGATAAAGATAGATAAAAGATAGATAGATAGATAGATAGATAGATAGATAGACAGACAGACATGATAGATGATAAAAATAGTTAGATGATAGATAAAGATAGATTGATAGATAATGATATAGATGATATAGATAGATAATAATATATTAGATAGATGATAGATATATAGACACAGATGATAAAGATAGATGATAGATAAAGATAGATCAATGATAGATAGATAGGTAGGTAGGTAGGTAGGTAGATAGATAGATAGATAGATAGATAGATAGATAGATAGATAGATAGATAGATGAGAGAATGATAGATAGATGATAGAAGATAGAGTAGATAGATGATAGATAGATAGATAGATAGATAGATAGATAGATAGATAGACAGACATGATAGATGATAAAAATAGATGATAGATAAAGATAGATTGATAGATAATGATATATATGATATAGATAGATAAATAATAATATATTAGATAGATGATAGATATATAGACAGACAGATAGATAGATAGATGATAGATTAGATGATAAAGATGAAGGAAGGAAGGAAGGAAGACAATAGATAAGAAAGATAGATACAGAGATTGCATTGCTCCTTGGGTGGAGATACCCTTGGGGGCTTTTGTCTTCTAATGGCACCTGGGTTGGGTAGAGACAAGCGCACTCACGCAAAATATCCGTGTGGAAGGATTTATGGCTCCGCGCCGTCCCTGCCAGGTTGGCCACGCAGACAGACACCAGCAGCAGCTCATGTTCCTCGTTGTTCAGCCCTCGAACGCGGCAGAAGAACTTCCGGGACCGGCTGTAGTAGCGGCATAGTTGCTCCGTGACATTCCCTCCCGTGAACCTGTTTGGGGAGGCATGGAAGCTGCGGCTGGCTGGGGGATGATGGGAGTCGGAGTCCTCCCACCAGCCCTGATTGATCTTCTCAAAAAGAAGCCATCTCGAGAAAGAAGCCCAGCTTAGGTTTCCTGCTCCTCTCATGGGGGGCTGGGCTGGATGACCTCAAGAGACCCACCAGCCCTAGACTCCGGGCAATGAAGAGGCTCAGTCAAAGGGAAGGATTGCTTGGCGGCCGCAGAAACACCCGGGTCCTGACTCTTTAGCCTTATGTTTTTGCCTTCCAGGTAAGTCCTTGACTTACGACCACAAGGGAGCCCGACGTTTCTGTCGCTAAGCGAGTTAAGTGGATTTGGGCCCCATTTTACGGACTTCCCTTGCCACCTTTGTTCGGGGAATCAACTGCGATTCCTAAATGAGCCCCACAGGTTGTGAAACGAATCCGGCTTCCCCCATTGTCAGGGAGGTCATGACCCCCGGAGGGCGGGGTTGAACGACACAGCGACCGTCATAACTATGAGTTGGCGGTGCAAGCGGCTGGATTTTTGATCCAGTGGCCCCGGGTGCGGGGGGAGCCGGAAGCGGTTCAGTGTGAAGAACGAAGCCAGTTTTTTTTTCCCCTTTCAAGCGTCGTTCTCCCTTCAAACGGGACACTAAAGGGAACGGTCGTAAGTCCAGGGACGACCCGTGTTTTTTGCAGGTGGGGCAGCGGCGGCTCTCGCATACAGACCTTTGCATCCAGAGGGTAGCTTTGGTGCGTGGCAACACGGGAGAAAATGTCTTCCACTCGCAGAGAATATCCTTGGCTAAACTCCTGCGGAAACAGGTGAAGTCTGGGATTTGAGGAGGCTCTGGGGAAGAAAAAGAGAGAGAGAAGCCGTCAGGGTCCCGCGAAGCACTCTGCACGCGCTCAGGAACCCCGGAGCGAGGCAAAGAACCCAAGGAGGAATGAAACTCCTACCTTCGACGATCAAGCGGTGGCTACGAAGGACTCGGCTCCCTTCGAAGCAGCTGTAAGAGCCCGAATGGTTGGGGTGGACGAAGGGAAGGAAAAGGCCGGCCTGGGAGGTGTCCCACACTGCAGGGATGGCGGAAGAGACCGGTTCTTTCTCAAACTTCCAACGCAACAGGGTCTGGTTGACTGGCTCCCCTTCCGGGCACGGCAGGGTTACGTTGGTGCCCGGCAGGGCGACGATGGCACCAGCCGGGGGAGCTGCCGAATAAAAGGGAATAAAAAAATGAGTGAAAAGGGAGATAAAAGGGAAGAGGGGAGAAGGAGAAAAGGGAGGGAAGGGAGGAAGGAAAAAGTGGAGGAGGGAGGAGGGATGGATGGAAGGAAGGAAGAAGGAGAAGGAAGGAGATCGAAAGGAGAAGAAGGAGGGAAGAGAGGGAGGAAGAAATGGAAGAGGAAGAAGAGGAGGGAGGAAGAGAGAAAGGAAAATGTGGAGGAGGGAGGGAGGAGGGATGGATGGAAGGAAGGATGGATGGAAGGAATGAGGAGAAAGAGGAAAGGAAGGAAGGAGTAGAGGAAGGAGGGGAGGAAGAAGTGGAAGAGGAGTAGGTAGGAAGAAGGGAGGAAGGAAAAAGTGGAGGAGGGAGGAAGGAAGGAAGGATGGAAGGAAGGATGGATGGAAGGAATGAGGAGAAAGAGGAAAGGAAGAAAGGAGTAGAGGAAGGAGAGGAGGAGGGAGGAAGAAGTGGAAGAGGAAGAGGAGTAAGGAGGAAGAAGGGAGGAAGGAAAAAGTGGAGGAGGGAGGAAGGAAGGAAGGAAGGAAGGAAGGAAGGAAGGAAGGAAGGAAGGAAGGAAGGATGAAAAGAAGGATGGATGGAAGGAATGAGGAGAAAGAGGAAAGGAAGAAAGGAGTAGAGGAAGGAGAGGAGGAGGGAGGAAGAAGTGGAAGAGGAAGAGGAGTAAGGAGGAAGAAGGGAGGAAGGAAAAAGTGGAGGAGGGAGGAAGGAAGGAAGGATGGATGGATGGACAGATTGAAGGACGGATGGAAGGAAGGAAGGATGGATGGAAGGAATGAGGAGAAAGAGGAAAGGAAGGAAGGAGTGGAAGAGGAGAAGGGAGGAAAGGAAGGAAGAAGTAAAGGAGGGAGGGAGGAAGAAGCGGAAGAGGAGGAAGAGGGAGGACAGGAAGGAAAGAAGGAAGGAAAAAAGAAGGAGAGAGGGAAGGAGAAAGTGAAGGAGGGAGGAGATGGAATTAAAAATAAAAATGGAAGAAAAGAAAAAAGGGAAAGAAGAAGAAAGTGAAGGAGAAGGAGGAGGAAAACAAGAGGAAAAGGAGAAGGAAAATGTACACCAGGGGATGGAGAAAGAAAGGGAGAAGGGAATATGACCTAGAATAGCGCTTTTAGAGGTGACGTACAACATGAAGACAAATATTAGAATATTTTGTCCTCATAACAGATTGATAAGAAGGCTGAAAGCCAGGCAGAGCCGCCCTGAGTTCAAAACATCATAAAAAAAAAACCCTCCCCGGCCAGTTCCCAGCCCTGTTAGCAAGACGGATATAAAACCCAACCTTGGGGATTCTGCACAAGGCGATAACATTTTTGCTGAGTGGGAAAACTTCCCTGTGCGATCAATAGTTTTATCGGAGGGCAAGTTGGGTCCAAAGGCAACGGGGAGGAAGCTGGCCTGTTTTATTTGAACAAGCCATTTGCTTCTCTTTCTCTCCCCACCCCCCCCCCAAAAAATTGCATTTATTTTTTAATTTTTGGACATTGTGCGTTGCAAAAGTAAAGGTTTTTTTTTTTATTATTTTATTTTATTTATTTCGTTATTATTTTATTGTATTGTATTGTTATTTTATTTTATTCTATTGTTATTTTTATTTTATTTTATTATTTTATATTTTATTTTATTTTATTTTATTATTTTATTTTATTTATTACTTTACTTTACTTTACTTTATTGGAGTGTTGGCCTGTTTCTGTCTCCATGATCAGCGATTTACTGACAGTTTTCGTAATTTATCAGAGGATCAGCAAACCCCAACAGAAAAAGAGAGAGAACCCTAAAGGGAAATTAAAAATTCATTTAGGTTCCTGAATTTATCAGCCACCCAATTCCAACAGAGTCTGGACAGCAACGGTAAATTAGATAATAATAATGATAATGATAAAAATAATGACAATGACAACAACAACAACAATAATAATAATAACAATAATAATAAACCGATTTTTTAAAAAATCCCATCAACTTAAAACAGTTTCTATCCACCACAGAATCAAACCAAACGAAAGAGTTCCTAGGTATCAAGAGGAAAATAAAAATAAAGACTTTAACAAAATGAAAAAGGAAGAAAGGGTTTTGGAGCACGGAATGGAGTCAATTCCAGAAGGGTCCTCTCCACTGGCTGGCTCAAAGCTGAAAAGTAGCGCTTTCTCTCAGCATTTTCCACCCAGAAGGCAGCAAGAGATTTAATAGATTTAATTAACATTGGCCGGTTAGTAAGCTTCCTTTTTTCTGACGTTTGAGTGTTGCAGGGCTCCCAAAAAACAAATATTGACAAATTGTTGTGTGGGTGTGTTTTTTTAAGTGTGTCTCCATAGCAACTGGGGGGAGGGGGCACATAAGAGCCGGGTTCGAGTTGGGGGGCAGCTGGTGTGGAAAGAAACTGAAGTTCACATTAAGTAGGCAGCGCAAACAATTCCTAGAATCGCCAGAAAACAAACACGGGTAAATGGTAATTTTGTTAATGCGGTTATTTCTTCCTTTCTTTAAAAAAAAAAAAGAGAGCTTCGGTTAGAAAGCTTTGTTTAAACATGGGAGATTGCGGCCTGTGGAACTCCCCGCCACTTGCTCAATATGGCATTCAAGCCGTGATTGATTTTGGGCAACGTGGGTGCCAAATGACTGCATAATTAACTGCAATTTATATATTGATTTACTAAATAGACCGGCCACCTGTCTCGCTTCTAGAAAAGTGACACTGAATGAAACTAATGCTAAAAAAGAAACTCTAAAGTATACTTAAAAAAAAAAAAGAAAAAAAATTGGAGAATTCACACCCGGGATTGAGAAGCCAAAAAAAAAGGACCGAAACCAAGTTGCTGAAAAATAAAAATTTTGCAAAGGGTTTTTATGCGAAGATTTATAGCGGTGAAGTCCTCGACGCGAGACAACGGAGCTCAACGTTTCTGTCGCTTAAGCGAGACAGCTCCCAAGGGAGCTTTGCCCACTTTTTTTAATGACCTGGCTTGTCATAAATACGAGTCCATTGTGTCTGAAAATGGACCCCGTGACATTTGGCAAGCTGAGTCGTGTTTAGGACGAGCGTCGCAGCGATCTGGTTTTGCAAAGCTGAAGATTCCCAACTGTGCTCCTAACTTATTGCAGGGATTCACTCAGTGACGAGAAAAGGGGGCAAAACGAGGCACAACGAGCTTAAGAATTTGTTTTTCAGTCCATGAGAGGCTACGACGGTTGTAAGTCTGGAAAAAAGCACCTCTAAATCCCTTTTTTCTCCCCACTGTTGTAACTTTGGATAGTCCCTAAACAAATGTTTGTACACCAGACTACCAGACAGTGGAAACTTAATTTGAGGTGCTTTGCTCTATAACGGAGATCTATTTGTTCCACACCGCCAGGGAGAATCTGAACTCAAACCGGATCAGATTTCAGGAAAAGCCATTTTAGCCCATGCTTGTGGTATTGGATTCCCGGCAGTGGAGCGGTAATCAATTTAGAAAAAAGGTCGCTGGCGGAAAAGCAAGACGACCCCGGCAGGAAAATACGAGATTTTAATTATTATTTTTTTTGCAAAATCTGGCATTTGATTAAAGGTTAACAGCGGAGAGCCAAGAATCAGGTTAACCAATCGGGAGGAATTCACAGGTGGCTGCTAATCCCCTTGCTTGCGTCCCTGGGATGGGGGAAAGGGAGGTCTTCTAGTCCATCCCTGGGGCCAGGGCAGGGGCCTTCTCTTAAGGGGGACTTCCTGGAGCTGGACTGAAGTGTGGGGAAACCACAGGGTAGGGGGCTGACTTAAGTGGATTTTGGGAGGGAACACCTGGAGGAATATATGATAGGAGGAAGAAGAGGAGGGAGAAAGGAGGATGGAGAAGGAAAAGAAGATGGAGAGAGGAGGAAAAGATGGAGACAGAGGAGGAGAGGAGGAGAAGGGAGAAAGGATGAAGGAGAAGGAAAAGAAGATGGAGACAGGAGGAGGAGGAGGAGGGAGAAAGGAGGATGGAGAAGGAAAAGTAGAAGAGGAGGAGTATATGATAGGAGGAAGAGGAGGAGGAGGAGGGAGAAAGGATGAAGGAGAAGGAAAAGAAGATGGAGAGAGGAGGAAAAGATGGAGACAGAGGAGAAGAGGAGGAAGAAGGGAGAAAGGAGGAGGAGAAGGAAGAGAAGATGGAGACAGCAGAGGAAGCGAAGAAGGAGAAGGAATTATATGGAGAAGGGAAGAAAGGATGAGGAAGAGGAGATGGAGACAGAGAAGAGGAGGAGAAGGGAGAAAGGATGAAGGAGAAGGAAAAGAAGATGGAGACAGGAGGAGGAGGAGGAGGGAGAAAGGAGGATGGAGAAGGAAAAGATGGAGAGAGGAGGAGGAGATGGAGGAGGAGAAGGAAGAGAAGACGGAGACAGCGGAGGAAGCGAAGGAGGAGAAGGAATTATATGGAGAAGGGAAGAAAGGAGAAGGAGGAGGAGATGGAGACAGAGGAGGAAGAGGAGGAGGAGGGATAAGGGAGGAGGAAGGAGAAAGCAAAGAAGGAGAAAGAGAAGAAGGAGAAGATGGAGACAGAGGAGGGAGTGGAGGAGGAGGGAGAAAGGAGGAGGGAGAAGGAAAAGAAGAAGATGGAGACAGAAGGAAGAAGAGAACGGAGAAGGAAAAAAGGAGAAAGAGGAGGAGAAGATACGACAATTAAGAAGATGAATGGCTCTCTTCAAAAAAATCAGCACAATAATTAATGCTTGTCACCATCCGGAAGGAGCGGAAATAAAAGAAGATAATTCCATCCAGAGATATATATTCCCAGAATCCTCTAAGAGTTGAGCTGGGAAGATCAGATCACAGATGAGAACAGATAATCCGAGTTGGAAGGGACCTTGTAGATCATCTAGTCCAACCCCCTCCCCCCACCCCCAAGCGGGAGACCCTACACCATTTCGGGCCAATGGCAATCCAATCTCTTCTTGAAAGCCTCCAGGAATTGAGTTCCAACAACTTCTCCACAATTTATAGATCAGGTGATCTATAAAACACTGGTCCAGCTCTCTCTCTCTCTCTCTTTCTCTCTCTCTCTCTCTCTCTTTTCCTAATCCTTGTTAATGTTTAGCAGAAGACGGGAAGAAAAAAAGCAAAAGAAAACAGAAGAAAAAGAACATTAAAACTCTCTAAGAGGGTTTGTTTTTCTTCCCCCCAACCTTTCTGCTCTGGGCTTCCCCTTCCTGTTGTTTTTAAGTGGTGGATTTAAATCTGAAAAGTCCAGAGGAAGAGATTCTGGGGTGATTTTTGAATTTGGGAGGAAATAATCTTCCTCAGGAACAACCACGGTATTGTTTAACTCGCTTTGAGCTAACCGTGTTTGGGCATATAAGAGGAGAAGTCAAATTGCAGGGATTTGACAACGGAGTAAGGTAGATTTGAAAGAATCCTGGAGGCTCTGCCTGTACAGTTCTGTCTTCAAGTTTCCCTCCTCCTGTGCACAATCCCCCCCCCCAAACACAAACAAGCACACACAAACACAATCTCACACAGTAAATCACACTTCCAGCCTGGCTTCCCCGAAGCACCAAATTGCAAATCCTCCCTTGCAAATGATCATTCGACGTCTGATCTTTCCTTTTTCCCTTCCTGATTCTCTCACGTTCCTTTCTTCCAGAAGACACCCACCCCCTCTCCATCCTCCCAATCCCCCAGTTGAAAAAAAGTGTGGGGGTAAGCCAGTCCCCCTCCCCAATGGGGGGGAATGATAAAGCCCCCCACCTTCCCGCCCAGATAAATCCTGGATTAATGGATCATGGGATAGGGTGTTGTGCCGGATTGTGGGAAATTCAGATTTTTTTTTCCCGTTAGCAGCGAAAAACTGCTTTGAACAAAGGGGGGAAAAAAACCCACACAATTATTTTTTGTTGCTGGATGTTGTGCTCGAAGTGTGGGGAAAAAAAACACAAAACTTTGATTGTGGGTTTTACCAATTACGTCGGGTTGTTGTTACAGAAATGGCAAGTTTGCAAAAGTTAAAAAAAAAAAAAAACAAGGTTGGAGGTTATGATCTTATTCCACTCCACCAAAAAGTCCGTTTTGTCTTTCTTTTTCCTTTCTTTTCTAGATTTTCCCCTTCCTTTTTTTTTCCTCCCTTGTCTCTCCTATTATTTGCTTGTGCTTTTTTTTTTTGTGTGTGTGTCTTTTATATTAACAAACGAAAAGGATAATGTAAAGAGGAGGGGAAGAAAAAATTTTATTTTTCCTGCATGCACCACTAATATTTTCTTGTCTTGGTGGTGGTGGTGGTGGTGGGGGCTCTTGCTGGGACTCCTTTGGCACCCCAAATTAGGGGGAAAAAGGCAGAGATGGGGGAAGGGAGAAGGAAAAAAAGAGCCACCGTGGTGGAAATCCGGCGCCAACATTTACAGTAGAAAAAGTGAAAGAAAACAGAAGTTCTGAATCATCCTTTTTTTTTCCCCTGCTACAACAACTTTTCGCTTAAAAAAACTATTTATTGCTGCTTCGGTTCCTATTTCTTCTTCTCTGCCTGCACAAAAACAAGAGGGGCCCCGTTTTGTTCCAGAGAAAGGAAGAAAAAGGGGGTGTCCCCCTCCCCCCATTTTTCCTGTCTAGATTTCGTCTTTTTTAAAACTTTCCCGCAGCCTCGAGGCCTTCGTGGACGGAAGTTACGGCTGTTTTGGACGTTCACAACGGCCCTGCAGTGTGGGGCAGATTAGAAATGACCACCATTTACTAATCCTTTCTTTCCTTCTCTCTTCTTTACCTCTTTCCTTCCTTTTTCTTTCTTGTTTCTTTCCTTTCTTTCTCCTCTATTTACTTCTTTTCCCTTCCCCCTTTCCTTTCCCTTCCCTTTCTCTTCCACCTTTCCATTTACTTTCTTTCCTTCTCCTTCCCTTCTTCCTTTCCTCTTCCTCCTTTCCTTTCCTTCTCCTCTATTTACTTCCTTTCCTCCTTTCCTTTTTCTTCCTCCTTTCCTTCTCTATTTAGTCTTTCCTTCTCCTTCCCTTTCCCTTCTTCCTTTCTCTCTTCCTCCTTCCTTTCCGCTTATTTTTCCTTTCCTTTCCCTTCTTCTTCCCTTCCTTCTTTCCTTTCCTCTCCTCTCTCCTTCCCTACCCTCCCTTTCCCTCCTTCCCTTTCCCTCCTTCCGCCCCTACCGTTTTTCTTCTTCTTTCCTCCCTTCCTGACATTCTTTCCATCCTCCCCTTCTTTCCCCCTCTCTCCTGGCCTCTTTCCTTCACGGCTCTCTCTTTCTTTCCCTTCTCTCTGTTCTTCCTCTCTCTTGCATACCTGCTCACCGTTCCTCAGAGTCAAACACACACACACACACGGACACAAACACGCCAACCAATTCCCCTTCTTCTTTCAAAGGCAGAAGCTCCAAGAAACGTAGAAAAATTGTGCCCAGGTTGGCAGCTGGGATGAAAACAGACCCAACTCCGCCTCCCTCACCTGAATGACCCTAACCTGAAACTCGGTGGGAAAACACACACACACACACCCTGGCACACACAAACACACACAAAATAGTCTTTGTTTTGCAAGCCTTGGCACCTCCACCGCCCGTCCTTAAACCGCCAGCAAGAACGCAAACTCGAGCCGTCTCACCTGGCCGCTCGCAGGGCAAGGGGGTGGCCGCGAAGCCGGCCGCGGATGCCAGGATGTGGGCCATCAAGGTGGCACCAACCAGCCCCATGATGCCAAGGCGATGCCCCGCGGCCCCAGGGCTCCTGCCGGCGCCTGCCAGCCCTCGGTCAGCCTTTGCTGGTTGCAGAGAAACATTTGAGGAACTGCCAAGCGGAGGCTGTTGAAGTTAGCCGAGTGTCCCTTTCGGGGCGGGTGGGTGTTGTGAAAGCAGGTGGAGAGGTTGAGCAATGGGGTGGAGCTGGAAAGGGGAGGGGAGGGGGGTGTGGGGGGGCAGGAGGGGGAGGGCAGAGCATGGGTGGGTGGATGGGGGGAAAATACGCCGGCCTTGTGCCGAAAGAAAATTATTATTATTTTTTTTCCTCCCCCCGTTTCTCAGCTCTTTTCTGTTTCAAAACGAGTCGTTTTCAAGGGCCCGAGCATTTTTGCCAAAACATCTGGCCGGGGAAGTCCTCGGCTTACGACCCACAGCCGAGCCCCGTCGCTAAGCGAGACACTTGGGGAGTTTGGCCTCCTTGTTTGCCACCACCCCCCGTTAAGGGAGTCGCTGCGGTGAAGTGAGTGAAGCCGGTTGTGAGTCTGGCTTTTTTCCCTCCCCGCCGTTGTTAAGAAGGACGCAAAAGGGAATCGCCTGAGTGATGGTCATAAATACAAGCCAGTGGCCCGTTTTGAGCACGGGACCAACGTGCAGATGCTGGCCAAGGTCGCGTTGGGGTGAAAAGCGCCCCCCTTCTCCTTTTTCCCCCCAGGGCCGTTGTAACTTTGAACGGTCACTAAATGGAACTTGGAAACTTTGACGTGGTCGTTAAGTCGAGGACCGCCGGTAGATGGCTCCGGAGGGGGAGCTGGGACGATGTCGGCAAACAGCCCCACGCGCCACCAAGGAAGAGGTTGCAGGTGCGTCGTTTAGCCTTTTAGGTCTCTCGAGTGAGCGAGCCAAGCTGGGCGGGGCGGGGCTTTCCCACAGCCTGGCCACACCCACATGTCCCTTCACTGTTTTCCAGAGTGATAAGATGCGTTATGGGATTTTAAAAAAAAAAAATGTACACCCGATCTGACTTTGGGCGAGTATCTGAGGTTATCCCCTCCCCAGTTCTACTCCGATAGCGTCTTAAGAGAGGGCAACTTAAGTTTCTAGACCTCGTGGTGGCAATAGGGAAACCATCAAATGTATTAAAAGCTATCTCTCTCTCCATTGCTGCAAATTCCTTCTTTAAAAATGAAGAGGAGTAGGAATTGAGGGGGAGATACTCATTGTTGGCCCCCCTCCCACACACACAGAAACATACTGAACAGGTAAGTCCTTGACTTACGACCACAATAGGGTTTGGATTTTTTTTTTGTCGTTAAGTAGGCATGTCAAGTCATCATCTGCCCGGATGTGGGTTTTTTTTTTTAAAAAAAAACATTTTTACCACGGTCGTTAAGCAAGTCACGGGTCATTAAGTGAATCCCATGCCAACCCAGCAAAATTTGGTTTCCTCGACCGATTTCGCTTGTCGGACGACAGCTAGGAAAGTCACAAATTGCGACGGGTAACCAGTCACGATTGCAAGAACAGATCATAGATCCCCTTTTTTCCCGTCACTTCGAACCACTGAGAAACAAACGGCCGTAAGTTGAGGACTACCTCTGCCCCAGACAGCCCCATCCAACAAGATCCCTTAGGAGATCTGCCTTAATAAAGGCATAACACTGGGGGGTGAAAAAAAAAAAACCACATTATTGTTATTATTACATAAAAGGCAATTTCTCTTTATAGTCATAAAACAATAACAATTCTGCCCAGTATAGAAATGTAAAATAAATTATACTGAATGTTCCTTAATCTCTGCATGGCACGGGGGCAGTTTCACGCCCCCCCCTCTTCTGCCCCAAAACGGAGAGGCTGTGCCCAAATTGGATTTATCCCGCACCTCTCCCACGCGGACAAAACATGTCCTCTTTGGTATCGAAGTCGAAAGAACCAAGCAACGTCCCCCTTGCTCGTGGGATGGCCCATCTCAGATTGGTTCAATCTCGTCAGTGGTGTAAATTTTGCAAGTGGAGCAACGGAAGAGCTCGGACAATCCCAAACTTGCCAGTTTCCTCCTCCTCCCAATGATCTCTTGGGACTGTCGCTTTTTTAACCAGCTTAGTCACTGTACCAATTAAAACGTGGATGCGCTGGGAACTCTGTCGGTACCGGTTGGTTGACGCGCTCCAATTACCCCTCTGTTTCTGGGGATGTGGAAAACTTGTCCCACCGTATTTGGCTACGGAGAAGATGTCTTACTTCAAGGCAACAGGGTAGATTTGCAAAGGGTTTCCCCCCCCCAAAAAATAGATCTCAGTGGCCCCACCCCCCTCCCAATTCTGCATTTGGACGAAGAAAACCACTGTGGAGGTTCTGCAGAATCGGTTATCCTTTGTCTCGTAACGGTCGTGCCCATTTCTGGACGAATTGTCTACCCCAACAGGATAGCATGGCTTTAAGGGATCTGGCGAGAGTCTGCTCCATCGATCTGCAGTTAAGGATGTAGCAGGATATCTTCGCGGGTCTCTGCAGACCGAGACAGATCCCAAGAAGGTGAACTGTTTCTTCGGAAGGAAGTGGAAGCTGTACAGATCTCGACAAGTTTGACCGCAGGAAGAAATGAGGTGTTTTTTTGCAACCGGTACTCTTTCGCAATGTTACTCTTGGTTTACTCTGGCCCGATTTGGTGGTCCCTGTTTTCCACGAGTTCATGGGACACGGGAAGTGAGGGCCAAGAAGGTCAAGGAAGAAACTCTTTGCAATCGAAAAGTCCGACATGATAATACAAAAATAAAATCTCTTTACTTTCTCCCCTCGTACGGGAGATCCAAAGCCTCCGAGGGATGCCCGGGCAGACGTGGTGCAAATCCTGAACTCTCCTTGGAAGATTTTGGGGTGGAGCGCCCCTCTTGTAAGTCTGAAAGCACTCGGTCCTCTTGTCTTTAAACCGAAAAGAGCCACGTTTCCATGTGCCAAGATTTGGACGTCGCCGCAGAGCGACTCTTTTCTTCAACCTGAGTATTGGATGCCAAATGCTTTTATAGTAAGGCGGGCCTCGTTGGCTGCTCCTGGGAGTATTTGACCCGGTGTCTTTCAAATGCCAGCTGGACATCCAGACGAGGAGTAGGAGAATCCTTGCTCTTTTGTAAACGAGAGGCGTTTGTGAGATTATTTTCTCTCTCCCGCGCTCTCTCCCGGGGTTAAAAAAAATGGCAAACCCAAAGCAAAGGCTACAGGGTTGTAGTAGGAGGGCTCCTACATCTCCCACAGTCCTAACCTTCATCTTACACTCCCCAATTTTCTTGATTTGTAATACTTTGGAGAAATGATGTCACGTTACCTGAACGAGGAGTTATCCCTGGGTTCAAAAATAGAGCGCAAACCCTTGAAGGGTTTTCTGTCCGAGTAGAGGAACACTTAAATGTCCCACCTTCGCTGACCAGCTAGAGCGAGCTACCTCAAATACACCGGCAGCTTGAATTTGGGGAAGGCGTGGGTGCTACGTGATTTGGTTACATGGTGATAGCTTTAGACTTCAAGCCACGGTTCTGAGTTCTCGGCCATGGCTACGAAGACCGATCTGCTCCCGTTTAGCGAGCCCCCTTTCTCACATCCTCACGGCGGATCGAGATCTTTAACACACGGGTCCATCCATCGTCTATGATGCTCCCCTGGTGTTGTGTCATACTTTCACCGCCTTATCGGGCACGCTGGGCTCGCTGCCACCGCCGCCGCTGTTTTTCTTCTTCCGCAGCGTCTCGATCCAGCTGGTGCTGGGGCGGCCGCTGAAGCTGGAAAGGGCCAGCGAGCTGAGCCGCATGTTCTTGCCGGAAGTGATGAGCTCCCCAAAACCTTCCTGGTGGGAGAAGGCGTAGCCCGAGCGTCGGGAGCCCGCACGCCCCACGCGGCCCATGCAACGGTGTTGGGTTTTCTGCTTCTTGCGAACCAACTGAGTGTAACGCACCTGGAGAAGAAAGCGGAGTGAAGGGATGTCAACGCGAGAGGCTAATTGGCCCCGCGCCAAAAACTTCCCACTTTTGCGCCTTCTGAATCGTGCCAGCACTCCTAATCCCTAACCCCAAACCCAACCTTACTCCCAGCCCTAACCCCCACTCTAACCCTAACCCCACCGCTAACTCTAACCTCAACCCTAACTCTTATTCTAACACTAACCCTAACCCCAACCCCAACTCTAACTCCAACTTTACCCATAATCCTAAACCCCATCCCTTTTTAAAAACTGCAGGTACTCCTTGATTCACAATGATCCGTTTAGCGACCGTTGGACATTACGACGGCACTGAAACAAGAGACCCACCGTAAACTAAAAAAAAAAATGGGTCCGCCCCATCCCGTCCACCCAGGGAGGGAAATTTCCCCGAGAGGAAGGCGAAGAAGGGAAGGCCTGGGTTCTACGTGCTGGCATTCACTCACTGTGTCTGAGAGTTCTGGCCGGAGGTCCAGTTTGAGGAAGCGGAAGGCAACGACGGGCATGATGCAGACCACGGTGGTCAGAGCGATGGTGAGCCACACCGCAGGTTGGGCCAAGGTGTTTTGGGCATTGCCTGGCACGAAGGAGAGAAAAACGGTTGACGGGGAGGAGGCCAGCAGACGGGAATGAAGTGTCAGGATTCCAGCGGTTGCCCAAATTGAATCGGGATCCTCGAGCCAAACTTCAAAAAACTTCCATGGATTCATTTAGAGGCGACATCCTGGCACTGCCGCCCTAGATGAAGCCAACTCTGCCCTACGTCATTGACGGTCCCCTGTGACTCTGGTTCCCTCCTCTCCCCCCACCACCACCCGGGTGTGTCCTAAATCAGATTGGCGATAAAAGGCTCGATTGAAATCGACTCGATTTAAATCGTAGCTTTTAAAAGAGTCACTGGTGTGAAATTTATGTGGACGCATAAAGGCAGGGCATGTTATCTTGGCTTTCGGAGCTTGGATTCACCGAAGGAATATTTACCCAAAATTCCAAATATTGCAGGATATGTACGGCCTCTTACTCCAAAAGCATTTGATTAAAATAAATGTGATAAAAAGAAAAGAAAAGATCCGATTTAAATTAATAAAAAAAATCCGATTTAAATCCCAAAAAAATCCGATTTAAATCCAAAAAAACCCGATTTAAATCCCCAAAAAATCCGATTTAAATCCAAAAAAAATCCCGATTTTTTTTCTTTTGATATATTTTTTTTTCAAATAAATCCTCCATTTTTATCCACCCTACCCCGAAAACAGAAAGGGTATTTATTTTTCCCCCCTCCCCACCGGACTCACCAACAAAACGGAACTGGTTGGGGAAGATCTGGAACAGGCCGTTGCTGTGCATGACGAAGAGGATGGCAAAATAAACCGCCAGGCTGCCCCAGATGAAAAAGTGGTTGATGGCCGTCCAGAAACCGGTATCCAGGCCGATCTGTTGACGGGAGAGGAAAGGTGACCACCAGGAGATCCCCCAGCGTC